>NC_051324.1:76908003-77031504 GCF_015220235.1 Choloepus didactylus | reverse complement strand
GGTCAGGTTGAAAGAACTTAACAGGTGGCTTAAGGTGGCTATACAAACCCAATTGCAAATATGAAATATCCCCAGTGACACTTATTATTTTATGTTATTCACTTTAATCCTGATGCATCAATGGTACTTTGGGCATGTAGAGCAAGGAACTGAGGAATATGGCTAAATATATTTATGACAGTAATATTTGCTATAATAATCAGAGTAAGGAATCCAGGAAATGAGATACAATAGAATCTGAGATCATTTGTTTCAGAGCCTGTGAAGACAGAAGCAGTTTTTCATCTTCGGTAGCATTCATAAGAAGCACAGTATCAAAATATATGAGTATTATGCTGTGAAAGAATGAAGTAGTCCAAAACCCTAACATCAGGGTTATTCTAAAGAGTGAAGCTGCTGATGTCTGATCAGGACTGAACTGTTACCAAATGCTTTTCCACATTTGTCACATTTAAAGGGTTTATCTCCACTATGAATTCTTTAATGTTCAATTAGGTGAGTACTCTGGCTAAAAGCTTTACCACATTCATCACATTCATAGGGTTTTTCTCCAGTATGAATTTACTGATTTTTAGTATGGGATGAGTTTTCAGCGAAGCCCTTCCCACATTCGCTGCATGTATAGGGTTTTTCTCCAGTGTGAATTCTTTGATGATATGTAAAGGTTGAGTGCACACTAAATGCTTTCCCACATTCATTACATTTATATGGTTTTGCCCCAGTATGAGTTCTCTGATGTTGAGTAAGGTATGTACTTCATCTGAATTCCTTCCCACAATCATTACATGTATAGGCTTTCACTCCAGTGTGGATTCTCTGATGTTGTGTAAGAGATAAGATATCAGTGAAAGCCTTCCTGCAGTCAATACATTCATAGGGTTTCTCTCCACTGTGAATTCTCTGATGTTGAATGAATGATGAGTAGTCACTGAAGGCTTTCCCACATTTGTTACATTTATAAAGTTTCTCTCCAGTAAGAATTCTCTGATGTTGAATAAGAGATGAATTTACAGTGAATGCTTTTCCACAAACAGTATTACAGGGTTTCTCTCCAGTATGAGTTCTCTGATGTTCACTAAGAGAACTCTGGCTGAAAGCTTTTCCACAATCACCACATTTATAAGGTTTCTTTCCAGCATGAATCCTCTGATGGTGAATAAAATTTGAACGGTCACTGAAATTCTTTCCACAATCACTGCACTTATAAGTTTGCTTTCTAGAATTTCTTTGCCTTTTAATTGGAGATAAGTTCCAACTGACATTTTCTCCAAACAGACCAAACATATACAGCCTCTCTCCTGAATGACTAATATGCCATGGAGTAAGTTTGGATCTAAGATCAAAACTTTTCTCAAATTCATTAAACTCATATCCATTTTTCTCAAAGGGTATTTCCTGATGGGTAACTTACTGAAAACCAGTGGTCTGGGTAAAAGAGGTTTTTGAAATTTTACCGATAGAGTTTTTCCTTTGAATTTCCTCCTTAGCCTCATATTCACAGGCTTCTTGAAATATGTATTCTTGGGAGATAACACCTCTGAGTCTTTCCATAATAACAGTGATGGAGATGCTCATTTAAAAGTATATTTGATATGTATTCTCCTTGGTATCTGTTCTTATTTCAAATCTGAAAGGAATGAAAAATATAAAACATTTTTTCTGTGTTGGGATAAGGGAAACTGCACTCAGGGGAAAGCAAAAAATCTTAAATTAATGCATATTAGTATAAACAGCCTTTCAAAGTTGGAAAATAATGAGGCAGCAGAGTAGAGGTAAGTGGAGGAAGAAGTGGTATAAAAGAGGCTGTCCCAAAGGCAATACAACAACAAATGACTCTGAAAAGCTGGGGTTAAAAACCTTAAAGACTTAAGTTTAACCTCTGAATTTTAAAGATGATAAAGTTTAGAAACAGAGAAATTATCTGATTAATCTAAAGATACAGAATACATTAATGACATGGACAGGACTAGAATTTAGACTTTCTCTACTATATTAGCAGAGTAATTCAGAGACTAAATAGAGCTTAACACAGAGGATGGACAATACCTAGTTAAAATACAAATAATGATGGGGATACGTAGCAATATCATAAAAGGAAAAGCAAGAAGAAAGGACAGAATGGCAACACATGGAGAGTAGCTAATAAGGAACATAAAAACTGTACCTGGAAAAGCAGCATAGAAAGCAACAACAGCTGAACAGATCCAAATCATAACAGCAGAATAGCAAAACTACTGTTTGATATGGTTCAAATCAATGAGAAAATGAAAGCATTAAGGAGAGCTCTTTGGGTGTTTTAGAGATTCCGCCTCTCCTAAACATTCATTCCTAAACTTCATATACAGATGTATCCCTCATCTGAATGCCTCCCAAGACCTTAGTATCTCAGGATTCCCACAACTCATTCCTGAGCTGAGACTAGTTCTAGAAACTGAGAATCCTGCTCATGGGAAAACAAAATATGGCAGCAAAGTCTGTACTGTCATCACTTAAACTTAATATTTTAAAGTTTTGAAAGCACTTTCAGATATATATCACATAATCTGCGCCTCCCACACATAATCTGAATCTCCCAACAGTCCCCGCACTGGAGGATAAAGATTTAGTCAGTTCTCCAATCTACAGAAAGGATAAGAAACAATGTCAGAGAGGACAGATATGGAATTGCAATGGTTAATTTCATGTTTTAACTTGGGTAGGCTAGTTGTTTGGTCTAGCAGTGGCCTACTGGCTAATGTGAGAGTACTTTGAGATGGGATTTGCATTTTTAGTAAATTGATTGCATCAACAAAGGAGACTGCCCTCGGCAATGTAGGGAGTCTCATCATTCAGTCAGTTGGAAATGTTAGAAGCCAGTATTGAGGATATGAGGGATTCAGACTCAACTTCAGCACTGTTCTTGCTGGAATTTCCAGCCATCCAGCTTCCCTTGGGGAATTCAGACCGAGGACTTCAGCATCATCTTTATCAGAGATCAGGACTACAGAAGTCAGACTCGCCCATCCCAAAGGCCACATGAGTCAATTCCTTATAGTATAGTATATATACTAATACATGTATATATGTTGTGAGTGTGTATGTGTGTCTACTGTTGGTTCTGTTTCTTTGGAGAACTCTGGCTAATACAAGAGGCTCAGAAGGAAGTTCAGGAAGTTTTAAAAGGGGTCCAAAATGCTGTGATACTGGAGGGGTTGGAAAAGGAAGGGAAGTATTATAAAAGTGATCTAAGATCAGTGCCCACGTTTGGGTAGAATAGGAAACAGCATTTTCACCAATCATAAACCTAAGAGAAGTTCTGGGCACAAAGAGAAGCCGAGGAAAGCCACTAGGGGGCAGTTCCTCATTCCTTTTAACAAAGAGAAACTTCATGTAACTCCCAAATGAATGGGCACTTAAAATGCGGAAGCTAATACTCTCTTCCTTAATTAAATACAGAGTTCTATTCTCAATTTCAAGTGTGCTATGAAACGAAAATCCTGAAAAGGTACAAACAATAATGTGAGAATAAATCCAAGTACTGTGCAACTTTCTAAAAGAACAATTGTTTCGAGTCAAATTTGGGTTTACGTCAAAGATTTTGGCAAATTCTCAACAACCTGGGTCCCCCGGCGGCAGGCTCAGATTAAAATGTGGCCTGCTGCACCAAAGCTGCTTGCATAGCATGAAAAATTAGATTCCTTTCTGACCCTCCTCTTCCTACACCTCCTTTTTCCTTCCGCCTCTCCTTTTTCGGTATGTCGGTGGGTGCCCTGGGCCCTTGCAGCCTCGGAGGACCTGAGAGGGGACCTGAGAGCGGACCTGAGAGGGAACGCTCTGCGCCGCGTTCCCGGGCCGCACTGACCTCACACCAGGACCAGCTCCGGCCAGTGCTCCCGGGACACGGCATCCACCGCTGCCACGGCTCCCCAGCAGAGCAGAGAGGTGCGGTGGGACTACGACTCCCAGAATGCTTCGGGACACGCCGTTTCCGTTCGCCGGGACATACGTTTTCCCAGAAGGCCCTGGGAAAATTTCATTTACGCAGGCGCAGAGCGAGGCACGCTGCCTCAGTCAATCAGTGGCGCCTCCTTTCTCCCTTTTCCCGCCCGGCAACCGCTCGGACGTTGGGGACTTACGCAGGCTCTGTGGAACTCCGCGCCTTTTTTGGATGCTGCTTCAGTTTATTGTAAACAGACATTTTTTTGAGACGGTCGGGGACAGGGAGCTGAATGTTAGATAATTTAAGGAGTCGTGAGCTAGTCACATTCGACCCCTCCCAGCAGGCCTCTCGGAGCGCTCCCTTGAGCTTTTCCCGGACCCGCCACGTCCCCGGTGGCGGCTGCTCAGTCGGCCTGGACCTGGAGGGAAGGGGACGTGGAGCAGGGCAGCCCCTGCGGGCAGAGTCGGATCCCGCTTCCCCCATCCCGGGGCCACCGGCCGGGACGCTCACCCCCGGGAAGGCGGCCCCTGCTGCGCGCGCGCTCGCTGGCCCTCCCTCCCTTTCCCTCCCTTTCCCTCTCTGTCTCTGTCTCTTGTCTCTCTGTCTCTCTCTCTCTGTCTCTCTCTCTGTCTCTCTGCCCCCTTCTCCCCGGATTTTAATAATTTTTTTAAAAAGTTTTAAAATATACTTTTCAGTTGATAGGGAAGATGCATGGCATTACATCTAAACCCATGAAGTTAGACATGGTGCATGGAAACATGGTACCTCATTAAAAGCAAACCTGATTTAAGGCACAGAGTATAAAGAAATCATATCAGTGAGGCCGTCAGGATGGAAAATGGGGGGGGGGGGCGTGAAAGTTAAGGCTGTGGCACCTTACTGATGAGAAAAAGGGCCTGATGCAGGGTCCTGAAAACATTGTGGTGCTCAGTAAATCCGTGTTGAATAAAAAGGGACAAAAGATAATGTCACAATTTCTTAATGGTTAATTGTCCCTTTATAATACAAAAAAATAGTACAAGATTCATCAATTTATATATACCAACTAAGGCACTGAAATATAAAACAAAAACTGAAGGCAACACAAGAAAAATAATTTAAAAATATAATAGGATGGGTGATGTTATATGGTGTTAAGGGCTTTTAGTCCTTGTCAAAACAAGAAGATAAAGAATAAGGATAAAGAAGTAAAGTAATGTGATTTTCCACATATAAATAAGGTAAATATAACCTATTTTTAGGTAAACTTTTAAGAATAGTATACATAGAGAAAAGTGCATATATCACATTTGCAGCTTGATGAATTATCTCAGAGTGTACACACCCATACTAACTATTACGTAGATGAAAATAGGGGCTATCAGTACTCCCAATTACCACCCCAATCGCAGATAACACTATTCTGACTTCTAACTCCATAGATTCTTTATAGAAATGGAATCATAGCCTACATTCTTTTTGTATTTGGCTTCTTTCACCCAATATAAATGATTTTTTTAGGGTTCATCCATGTTGCTGCATAGATTAGTAATGCAGTCCTTTCTGTTACAGAATGTATTCTATTGTAAAGTTATACCACAATGTTTTTATCCATTCTGTTGTCGATGGACAATTGGATGATGGATTTTTGCCTATTCTCAGTAGTGATGCTTTGAACATTCTTATGTATTCCTTTGGGCGCACGTATGTAAACATTTTTGCCAGGCATGTATCTAAGAGTGGAATTGCTGGGTGATAAAGAGTATGCATAGGTTCGGATTTCATAGAAAGTGCAACAGTTTTCTTAAGTGATGGTGCTAATTTTACATTCCCACCAGCAATGTATAAGGTTCCTGTTACTCTATTTTCTCACCAGCCCTTGACCTTGTCAGTCTTTCCAACTTTAGTTATTTGGGGGGTGGGAGTAGTTGTAGCTCCCTGATTGCAGATGAGGCTGAATGCCTTTTCATATATACATAGAGAGAGAGAGAGAGAGAGAGAGAGAGAGAGAGAGAGAATTTGGATTTCTTATTTGATTTGTAAGAGTTCTTCATACATTCTGGATATGAGCCCTTTGATTACTTATTTCACAAGCATCTTTTCCCACGATGTTACTTGCCATTTCACTCTCTTAATGGTGTTTTGTTTTTTTTGTTTTTTTTTTTAAGAATAGCAGTTCTCAGTTTTAATGGAGTCTGATTGATTAATCTTTTCCTTTAAAGGCAGTAATTTTTTCTTCCCTGTTTAGGAAATCTTTTTCTGATCCAAAGTCATAAAGATACCCTCCTATAGCATCTTCTAGAACCTTTCTTGTTTTACCCTTTAAATTTATTTTTAAAATCCCCTCAAAATAACTTTTCTGTGTATGCTGGGAGGTAGAGGTCAGGTTTCATTTTGGAAATTCAGTGTACTCAGGGCCACATGTTGAAATATTGATATTTCCACTACTGCTCTGCTGTGCCCATGTTGTCATAAAGCAGGCAAATTTATTGTGTTTCATTGATCTGTTCCAGGAGTTGGCAAACCTTTTCTGTAACTGACCAGATATTAAATATTTTAGGCTTTGTGGGCCATATAATCTCTGTTGCAACTACTCACCTCTGCCATTGTAGCATGAACGGGACCATAGATAAACCAATGGGTGTGGCCATGTTCCTAGCAGACTACTCACTGTCATGGAAATTTGAATTTCACATAATTTTCATTTGTCATGAAACATCCTTTTGATTACTTTCAATCATTAAAAATATAACATTCTCAGCTTGTGGACCATACAGAAACGGGTTGGGCTGCATTTGGCTCATGGTCACAGTTTGCAGACCCCCTTCCTGGTTTATTTCTCTCGTCATGAACCAAGCACTGTCTTAATTAATGTGGCTTCACAGACAGTCTTGAAATCTGGTAGAATAATCTTTCCTATTTTTGTCTTTTAAAGCATACCTTGGCCCTTCTTGGTCCTTTGCATTTCCAAATAACTGGTACAGTTTTCTAATTTCTATTTTTTAAAAGCCTGTTAGAATTTAATGAGACAGCTAGTGCTGGAAGAGCAATTTGGGGAGAAATGAGATGCTTAGAAGTGATTTTTAGGAATTATTGCTATGTGGAGTACAATGTAACCCTTTCTGACATCTCCTCACAAAACTTGCTGCAAAACATAAATCCCCAGGATCTTGGGAGCTATGTGATCCCTAGGACAGAAGGAGATGAGTGGGTTCCAGAAAGAGCCCAGGCATGTCCTGGCTCTGTGCAGAGGTGGTCGTCGGGGCTGTCTGCTATGCTGCAGGCCGAGTGACCCTAAAACATACAGCAGTGTGTGGGGAGACCCTGGGTGGCGTGAGCTCCCATGTGGCTAGGAGTGTCCTGTTTCATGGACTCTGAAATGCACAATTCTTGATGCAGCTTATACCTTCCCACCCTGGTGGTGGAGAAGCAGGACCTGCTCCAAGGAGTCTATACCTTGGCTCTGAGGGGCATAATTTGTCCTCCCAAGCCTCTTGGCATTTGCATTAATTCTTTCAACTGCCCCATACACCCACATAAATGAACTGAGTCCCATTCTCCAAAAGAGCAGGAAAGCCACAGCCTGCTAGTCACAAGATGAAACCCCTCCCTCTCAGCAGCCTCTCAGCCAGCATCGCCTCTCTACCCCATCTTTCCAGGAATGACTCCTGCTGACTCTTTTCCCCCTACAAGCAGGGACACGAGGCTAGGGCTGGCCCTGCAGTCACACTGGGGGGTCCTTCCTGACTCACTTGGCAGCCTCCTCCACACCGGTCCCAGGAGGCACCACATGGGAAACCAACACTCCCCCAAATGCACACTCTTCACTCCTGGAAATATATTCTGCACCAGCACCATATACAGGCTCTCCCACCTCAAAGTGGGCAGAGAGAGGGGTTCATAAAATGACTTAGATTTTGGAGTGAGAACTAAATGGCTTTAAATGTTGGTTCTGTACTTGCCAGCAGTGTGACTGGAGCCCCATTATGTAACCTGTCTAAATCTCAGTTTTCTCATTTAGAAAAGAGAGAAAAATAATTACTGCATGAGCCCATTATGGTTAAATAAACACGCTAGAAGGCCCCTGCAGGCCCCTGCTGCTGGGCTGCCCTTCTGTCACCGCCTCTGGACTGAGGAGGCATGAGCCCGTCTGAACCCACGGCACGGACATTCTCTCCTTTCTCTCAAATCTCAGTTGGCGTGTGTTGACCAGGATTCGGGAGCTAGGGAGATGGGGGGATAGAAGAAGTCATGAGCCAGAGAGAGGAGCCCTTGTGGAGACTGCCTCAGGGCCCACTCAGGCCTGAATCCTTGCCTGGCGCCTTGTCAGCCTTCTCCATCCTCCTCTATAAGCAGTAAACTGGAAGATGGCAGGAGTTGCCTCAGCCATGGTGGGGTGAGAATAGGCCTCAGGCAGCCCCTTGTGGAGGAAGGAGATAAAATAGCCCTGAAAACCAGAGTCTTGCTGGGATAGCCACTCCGTGTCCCCCACCATCCCCCGTGACCACCTCCAGTGTGCTCCCGGGAATGTCCTCGCACCTCCTTTCTCTCCTCTCCTGTTGCCCAGACAAGGTCCATATGCCAGCAGCTCCCTGCTCTGTCCTCGGCCTGGACCTCTCCCCTGAGCCTCAGGGTCGTGTGCCCACCTGCTCCTCACGCCCCGCACTGAGCTCCCCACACCTGACCCCCCCCCCCCCCGCCCTGTGGCTCCCATGACTCTGTAAAGGGCACCTGGGTCCTCGTAGTTCTCAGGTCAGAACCTGGCAGTCACTCTGGAGGCCTCTTTCTCTCACATTTTCTTGTGGTGTTAGCTATTTTCTCACTCAGAAAACAGAGTAAGTGCCGGCTCTATTTCATACTCATTATTGAGGTTCTTCATGTCATTTGCCTTTTTCTTTCTGATATATAAACTCTCAATATATGAAGAGGATTCAGCCTTTTGTTTTGTAACATATATGTTACAAGTGTAATTTTCCAGTTTACATTTTGGCTTTTAATATTGTTCCTGATGTTTTTGATGAACAATTTTAATTTTTATGAATGCAAGTCATGTGTATTTTCTCCTTATGGTTTCTAATTTTAATATCATGCTGATATAGGGCTTTTCTCCTCCAAGGGCCTAGAAATAGTCAAATACTGTTGTAGTTTCATTTATTATATTTAAATTTTACTCCAATTGGGAGTTCATTTTACTGAATTTCTTTTTAGGTTATTTTTCAGTTAATTTTCTCTCAAAATGCTAAGTATGTGTTCTGGTTTGCTAATGCTGCCTTTTTGCAAAACACCAGAAATGGATCAGCTTTTATAAAGAGGGTTTATTTGGTTATGAAGTTACAGTCTTAAGGACATAAAATGTCCAAGATAATGCATCAACAATTGAGTACCTTCACTGGAGGATGGCTAATGACATCTGGAAAACCTTTGTTAGCTGGGAAGTCACGTGGCTGGCATCTGCTCTGAAGTTCTGGTTTCAAAATTGCTTTCTCCCAAGATGTTCCTCTCTAGGCTGCAGCTCCCCAAAAATGTCACTCTTAGTTGTTCTTGGGGCATTTCTCCTCTCTTAGCTTCTCCAGAGCAAAAGTCTGCTTTCAACAGCTGTTTCCAAAATGTCTCTGTAAGCTGCAGCTCTTCTCTCAGCTCCTGTGTGTTCTTCAAAGTGTCCCTCTTGGCTGTAGCAAGCTTGCTCCTGTCTGAGCTTATATAGGGCTCCAGTGAACTAATCAAGGCCCACACTGAATGGGCAGGGCCACAACTCCATGGAAATTATCTAATCAGAGTCATCATCTACAGTTGGGTGGGTCGCAGCTCCATGGAAACACTCAATCAAAGAATTACAATCTAATCAACACTGATACATCTGCCCCCACAAGATTGCATCAAAGGGTATGGCTTTTTCTGGGGGACATAATATATACAAACCAGTACAATATGGTAGACGGCAAAAAATTTAGTGGCCATGAATTGCTCTCCACCTACTTTGTCTGCTCTCCCATCTCTCCACCCTTGAAACTGGGCTTGGCAGCGAGAATTTCTTTGGCCAATGGGATGTTACCGAATGTGACATGTGCAGGGCTGGAAAGCGATGCTGCCTTTGGAAGCTGTCACCTCCTCCCTGTCACCCCAGGCAACTGCCGGACACACAGTGGGCCCAGGTGACTCCAGCAAAGTACTGTTCACCTGTCCTGCCCACACTGCTGACCCGCAGAATCATGAGCAAGCCACTGAGACTTGGGTGGTTTGCTACAGTGCAGTGCTGAACAAGGACGCTGGTTATCCTAACTCCATTTTCAAGCCACCTACCCTTTCCAGCTGATGTGAAATTCTCCTCTGTTCCTGTATTTCTGATTATTCCCAACCTGAGGCAGCTTTGGAACCTGCCAGCAAACCCACATTCCAGGTGCGTATAGCTGGGAGGCCTTTCCACTGAGCATCTCCTGCCAGGGGTGAGTTGCCTCAGGCTCCTGGGCGGCAGCAAATTGAAGTGTTTGGCCTCGATGCACGGAGTGCTGATGTCCTCCGGAGCCAAACACCAGATTCTTCTGAAAAGGGAGCTCTTTACCTAGGATCCTGGGGGGTAATCATTCCCCATGTTTAAGCAGATCCTCAGTTTTCCTTGACCCCAGAAGAATGTGCAGCTTCTGTCGTTTTCCTCGCGGTGGCGACAGAGTCCAGGCCTCGCCGAGCTGCTTGGCTCCGTTCTGCCTGCTGCGCTTGGTTTGGGCTGTTTGGTTTCTCCGGCTTTGGGGAGGCTTCGGGTCACAAGGCCCAGCTTTGGAGAGGTTCTCTGAGACCCGGGGCTAAACGCAACTAAGTGTGCTTTGGGACAAACCACTTGATGGTTCTGAGCCACCGCGTCCTCGGCTGTGACGTGGGGACCTAGCCCCGGCGCCAGGCTGCGCACCCAATGGGCAAGGGGCCTGAAACCAAACCCCCTTTCCTCGGCAGCCTGCACGGCTGCGGCCGCTTGTCCTCCCACCCGGGCCGGGCTCATAGGGCAGGCTCCTGGGCTCCAGGATCTGGGAACTTTAGGGGCTCAGAACCCCCAAAACACCTGTTGGCTCACAAGGAAGTGCAGGTCATGCCGTGGACTAACAGGCTCTGCCGGTCCGTCTCCCTCGAGCCCCCGGGCATCCACAGCCCTGGACTTCGTGCCATGGGACAGAGCATGGCCTCCACGACCCCAGAGCATGTCAGCAGGCGGGGCGGGCAGGGACACTGAGCCCCTGAGAGCAGCGGTCTCACCAGGGGCTTCCGAGGGCTTCTGGTAAAATATTCTACTCATCTACTTTAAAAACAAACAGGAGGCATGAATGGAGTGCAAGATGGCCAGACGTGTGTGCAAAGGCCCAGAGATAGGGGCGTGTGCCATGTTTGAGAGGAGCCACACCCTGGAGTGTCGGGGTACAGAGTGGAAGGAGGGTCAGCAGGGGCCCTTGGGCTGGTCTCCCAGGTCTGGTGAGGACTTCAGATTTTATTCTAAATGAGATGAAAGAATGTCATGACCTGATTTACTTTTTAAAATAATCCTTTTGACCTTGGCTAGAGAACACAGATAGGCAGGGGCTGGTTGGGGACCGAGGTTGCGTGGCTTGGACCAGGGCTGGGGAGTGGAGAATCTGGAGTGTATTTTAAAGGTGGAGCCATCAGGAATGGAAGGGTGGGCGAGAAAGAGAAGAGTCCGGTGCAGCCGGCTTCTGGCTGGAGGGGCGGGGCCGCCTCCTGCGGGACAGGAAGGTGAGGTTGGGAGAAGGCACGTGGGGTGCCCTCTGGACATTCACCTGGTGTTTCTGCTGTGGAAGCAGCTGGAATCGGGGAGTTCCGTGGGGTGCAGTGGGGGAGACCCCAGTGCAGCATCAAAGCACCCAAGGAAGTGAGCGCTGCAAGGAGGGAGAAGAAGCAGGAGAAGGAGGTCTTGACCGCGGGGGGCAGCATCGGGGTCGGAGCTCTGAAGCTGCAGCTCTGAGTTCGTGGTCCTCCATGCTCTCGTCTGTCCCTTCTTGGCTGTGCCCCCCACCTGCCAGCTGGGACCCAGTCTCACGGTGAGGAGGCCCCTTCAAAGGCAGGGGCATGGGGCTCCCACCCCCACCCAGCAGCTTGGGTTTCTGGCCACCCTTTCTTAGGTGAGCCGCCCAAACAGGACAAGCAGGAAAAACGGCCCTGGTCCTGCCTGACGGTTTCAGGGAAGGGCCCTCCCTGCGGCGGCTGGGGGCAGTTTCAGGTGTGGTCTCCTGGGACCCGTTCCCCACTTGTTATTTGAGAGCCTCCCTCTGAGATGTGCCCGGACCTGGTGATGGCAGCAATACCCTCAGCCGTGGCCAGGAGCCCCTTCCTCTCGGCCCCAGCAGGCACAGATCCATGAAAACCAAATCAGTGTTGTTGCTTGGATATTTCTTTTAAGAAAGAAGAAAAGGTAAAATATTTACTCATCTACTTTAAAAACAAGCACATAGAACATAGCAGTATATTCCTCAATGCAACACAACGTAAAGAACAGGTTTCTGTAGATGCTGTAACTGGCGAAGGTGGAGGCAAAGCAGTGCCGAGAGCTGGGAGTCTTGTGGAATCAGAGAAAGGGAGAGCAGGGAAGAGGGTCTGCGACAGCGGAGAGGAGGATGCGAGGGTGGAACGGGGCGTGGTGGCAGAGACCCTCACGGCCTCAGAGAGGAGCGAGCAGAGGCCAGCGAGGGGCAGGCCTGGGGTCGGGAGCCGTTCGGGGAGGTTGAGGCACAAGGAGACACGCAAGCAGAGAGGCCTGGGAGCTTCCGGAATGAGTCGGCGGCCGGCAGCCAGTCCCGTGTTGAGTCCACAGTTGCAGGCATTGCATTCCGGGGTGTTCTGTGACCTGAAACTCCCTTTCACTACCTATGAAGGGTGCTGCATGAGGTCACCAGAGCTGACATCCATCGAGGGTGCAGCAGCAGCTCAGACTCAGAAACCAGGGCCCTTCGTCTCTCTCAGTGTCCGGCCCAGAGAGGGCCACGAAGGCATGACTGGGCCTCGGAACGAAGTGATGACCCCAAGGACAGGTACCCACGGGGCCCAGCAGGACGTCCGTGGAGAGCACGCCTCCTGGGGCCGCAGTCGCCAAAGGCTTTGGACACTGGGCGTGTCATTTGAGTTTTAGGAAAATGTGGGCCAGGAAAATTGAAGTTGAGGCCAGATCCGGTGGAACGTGAGGTTTGCCCAGCCTCAGGTGAGTCCCTGACCCAAAGGAGGAAGAACGCAGGCGTGATCGTTAGGAACCGCTGTGCCAGCCAAGTGCGGCGACCTAAGTGTATGCCTCCCCTTGAGGGCCAAGTCACCCCCAGAGGACAGGGCCCCCTAATCTGCACACTAACAGGAAAGGTCTCACATTTTGAAATCATTGCTCTCAGGTGGGCTCTTGGGGAATATTTTTGAAATAAATAGGTGAGTAAAACCTGTTTGCATCCCAGCAGCCAAAGTCCTGCCTCTCAGCAGCTCTCCTGGGTCAGTGGGAGCCACTAGGCAGCCCAGCAAGACAGGGCTTGACAGGGGCCCCAAGGAAGGGCTTTGTCGGGTGTAGGATGAGAAAACGTCCAAACCACTCTCGCTCAGAGTATGTTTTAGCAGAAACGGAGCACAAATGGGCAGCAGTCTAACATCTGTAGCGAGAGGTCATGGAACCAGTGAGACACCCAAATCACACACACCCCACACACAGTCACACACACATGCACACCCAGATCACACACAGTCACACACGCACACCCAGCTCACACATCACACACATGCACACCCAAATCACACCCACATGCACACACACACAGCCAAACACACATGCACACCCAGATCACATACAGTCACACACATGCACACCCAAATCATACCCACAGGCACACAAGTCACATACATGCACACCCAAATCACACACAGTCACACACACACACACCCAACTCACACATCACACACATGCACACCCAAATCACACCCACATGCACACACACACACACAGCCAAACACACATGCACACCCAAATCACACACAGTCACACACATGCACAACCAAATCACACACAGCCACACACATGTACACCCAAATCACACACAGCCACACACATGCACACCCAAATCACAGTCACATACACACCCAAATCTTGCGCAGACCCAAATCGCACACAGTCACACACATGCACACCCAAATCATATGCACACAATCACACACATATGCACACCCAAATCACTCAGTCACACACATGCACACCCAAATCATGTACACACACATATACACACCCAAATCATATATACACACACACCCAAATCCTGTACACATCAAAGCACATAAACTCATATACACACACATATACCAAATTCATACTCACACATAGGCACTTACATAATCTCATTGATACTCACACATACAACCACATTGGATTTTTCTGCCATTTTCAGAAAGGAATCTTTGTTAACAGTGTGCTCTGCTACTTGTGATGGTTAAGTTCACATGTTAACTTGGCTGGGTTGTGGTGTCCAGTTTTCTGGTCAAGCAAGCACTGGCCTGATGGTTACTGTGAGGGTATTTCCTAAATTTAAATAATCAGTCAGTTGATCGCATCTACAGCTGATTGCATCTACAATCGACAAAGGAGATTGCCTCAGGCAGTGAGAGATGTCTCATCCAATCAGTTGGAGGCCTTAGAGGGAGAACTGAGGGTTTCAGCAGTCAGAAGGAAGAATTTCCATCTCTACTTCAGCCAGCCAGCTTCTCATGGGGAATTCATTGAAACCTTCATCAGAGTTCCAGACTTATGGTCTGCCCTATGGAATTCGGGCTTGCCAATCCCCAAGAAGTGGCATAAGCCAATTCCTGTAAGTCTCATAATATTTACACACACATATCCTGTTGGTTCTGTTTCTCTGAAACAGAGAACAGAACCTTTGTCAGTCTTAATTTTGTTTGTGTGTAGCTTGATTAATCCTGTAACATATTATTGATGCATATTTTCATATTTAAAACTTCTTATTTTGAAATAAGAGTGTTCCAGAAGATGTGTACAGATAGTACAGGAAGTTCCATATACCCTTCATCCACCTTCCCCTAATGCTTAACATCTTATATAGTCATAATACATTTATAGAAAGTAAAGAATTGACACTGGCACAATAGTGTTAGCTACAGTAAGACTCCACATTGCCTTCTTAGTCTCCTTCAATCTGTGTTCCTCAGTCTTTGGTTTTCAACTTTTGCCAACTTTGAAGAATAATAGCCAGTATTCTGTACAACGTCAGATGTTTTCTCATGATTAGACCATGGTTACGGATTTGGGGGTAGAGCACACGGGGTGACAAGGCCTTCTCATCACATCTTACCAGAGGGTTTTCCTTTCCACTAGAAGCCCACCATGGGGGTGGGGTGTGATTAAATTCCAGCTCCTAGAGGGAGGAGCATCAAAGAATTTGTGGACACAGGTTAAGACCCCCACCATCATCATGAATAGTTGGGGGGGGTGATATTTTGAGACTATGCTAATATCTTGTTCCTCCTTAAAGTTTTGCCTGTCAATTTTAGCATTCATCTATGGGTGTTGCCTGCAGCAGTTATTGCCCTGGTGTTCTGATGGTGATTTCCTATTTTCCTCGTTCCTTCAACATTTATTATTTGGAATTTCTCTGTGAGGAAGATTTGCCCGTTCCCCCTAACTTTTATTTATTCAATCATTTCCTTATATCAGTATGAACTCATGTATTTATTTTATTCTTTGGGTTATAATCTAATACTCTTTATATATATATATATATATATATATATATATATATATATATATATTTTTTTTTTTTTTTTTTTTTTTTTTTTTTTTTTTTGCTTAAATTGTTTTAGTTGTGGCCACTGGGAGGTCTTTCCTTTTGGCACCAGTGTCCTTTCAAAGTGCCCTCTTCCTTCAGAAAAATATTTTTGAGCACTTCCTTACTCTCTGGGACCATCTTGTGTTCCCCCTGCCCTGGAACTGGGTTCAGTCATTTCTCCAAAGAGAGCCCCAGTTCCTTTTTTTGGAGAAGGGTATTTAGGAAGCTCGGTGTGGGCACCGGGTGTGCTCAGTGCTACTGTGGTGATGCTGAATCCAGCCCTCTCCACTGACAGAGCTAGGAAATACACGCATGTCCTGACAATGCGCTTGTCGGTCTGTCTATCAGCATGTATATTATGTAAACATGAGTTCATACTGATACCGCCGACTGTAATCAAGCACCACACCCAAGGAACTTGGCTGCCAGCATCTGTAATTTATTTACTTATCTGTTCAACCCTAGTGTACATCTAAAGTAGTTTTGCAATTGCCAACCTATACCAGTGTGGGAAACAAGGCACCAGCCAGAGTTCAGTACTTTTGTACAGTTGTCTTTCCTTTAGCCTTACAGTATTCAGTCAAAATACTGTTGTCCAGAGTTGCTCAGGTAGCTGTTTTGTCCACTCTTCTGGCGAGGCTGTCTGAATGCATCTGAATGCAGTTAGAACTTTTGCACCACTGTCCTCCAGCCTGGGAGCCCCTCACACCCAAGCTGTTGTTGTATTGTTTACAACAAAGTTCCCTGTGGGGTCCCTCTCCGTGGGTTTTGACGAATGCTCAGAGACATGTGCCCACCATCACAGCCCCACATGGAATAGTTCCATCACTCCAAAACGTCCCTGGAGTGGCCCTTTTGTAGTGACCCCCTTTCCCTTAATCCCTGGCAACCACTGATTTGCTTTCTGTCTCCATAATTTTGCCTTTTCAGAAAAGAAGATTAGATGAATGAAAGCCTGGAGGTGAGGCTCACCACCCCATCAGGCCTTGGGAGTGGTCACAAGTCAGGAGAGGGGCCCTGGGGTCCCTGCCCCACTGGGGCCTCAGTAGGAGAAGAGCTGCACTGCCCAGCTCAGGTCAGCGGCACTGGGCAGGCCTGCCCTCCCAGGTGAACCCCAAAGTTAGGTTCCACCCTGGGGGCACAGGGCACTGGACCATCCAGAAGTGGCATCAGCTGAGCAGCCACTGGGGTGCCCCGAGAGGCCCACTGGCCAGCCCAGAAATGGGTAGGGACAGCATTCCATGCAGGGTGGTCTGAAGGGACGAGAGCCTGGGGCCCCACGGTACCACCACAGCCCCCATTCCCAGATGAGGTGCACACTCTGCGTGGTCAATGGCCAGGCCTTTCTCTCCCGGTGCTTCGCCCACATCTTAGCCCTGCTGCCGCTCTGCAGCTGGCTCATCCCATCACCACTGCCTTCCTGGCTGTTTTCCCCTTTATCTGCGTAACAGGGAACTGAAGGCACTTTTCATCATTTGCTGAGATTTCTTGAGTAGGTTTTCAGTTTCAGGTTCTTGATTTTAAAGATTGGGTACAGAAAATGTGTGACTTGTGTCTCTCAGAAACATCCCTGCAGGCAGATTATTTTTCTCTGATGTGGCCTCTGGTGTTTGCTGCTGACCAATCACGTGGCTGTGATTACGTGTGTTTCCATCAGCTCAGAGGCTCCAGGGAGCTGCCCTTTATCAGCCCCATGACACTTACAGTTCAACGAAGCTCATTAATCACCCAAGTGTGTCCTAACACACACACATGCTGCAGTTAAACAGGCCCCAGGATGATGGCACGTGAGGGCATCTGGAAACCAGACCCCAAATGCCCATCGCGTGTGGCCTGAGTGGGAAGTGGTGGAGGCGCCCAGGAGCCTGGGGTGGGGACCGAGGGAGCAGGGCGGAGGGGCTGGCACCACAGACACAAGCTTCCCTGGCCGGCTGGCTGGCTCAGCACAGAGCCCACTAACGTACCCACCCCACATGCCCCAAGCACTGACTGAGCCGCTGCCTCATCCGGTGGGGATTGGAATGAGTGAGTGTGTAGTGCATAACTGCATTGGGCCTCCCAGCTGGTTGTGGGGACTGGGGGGCATCAGCCCAGTTTTGTGGGTGAGGATAACAAGATGCAGAGAGATGGACTAATCTGCCCCAAGTACCAGTTTTGTGAGTACCTGCCTACATGACGGGTGCAGGTGAGCCTGGCCCTGGTGAGTGTGCAAAACCAGGAGCATCTGAGCAACACGGTCTGTGCATCTAGAACCTTCTGCGCCAGCCTCAGTGACCTTGCCCTGCAACGCAGCACCGGGTTGTCCCTGACAGCCGTTTTCTGCTCAGGCACCACTGTCTTTCCTTCTATGCTTGTTCTGAGCCCCTGTGCTGAGTCCCCCCCACCACCCCACACCCAAGAGCAGACTCTGCCTGCCCTCAGGCCCCCCTACTGACGGTGTGCTGTTGGGGGCAGGTCTGCTAACGGCTGCAGCCTTCCCTGGACTGCACGGCTCTCTCAGTCGCCTCATCTTTAGGCTCCTGTATCTGCCTGAATAACAAGCCTCTGCACCCTGGGGTGTGCACGCTGTGGGCCTGCACCCTCCCGAGGCGAGGCAGTGCGCTCTCTTCAGCCAGGCTGGGGTGGGAGGCTGGCTCTGCTGAGAGGAGGGTCACGTGGGCCTGGGGGACTGTGGGGCTCGAGGGGCTATGGGTGGGGTGTCCCTGCTGTGTCAGACCTCCCCTGGCTCCCTGGTCCAAGACCTTGTTCTTGCCTTGATCCCATCTGATGGAGGGGAGGGGGCTTTCCCCAATATCCCTACAATCAGGGGCCCCTCCTTGCTGACCCAGTGCACGTAAGGGATGATAAAAGCGACGCCGCTGGGTCCGGCATTTGGGGCCCAGTTTTCAACCAGCTCATTGCCGTGAGCCTAATTCGGGCTTATGGCCCCGCTGCTCCTTCCCAGGTGCCCACTCGGACACAGGTGACTCCAGCTTGGCTGAAGCGGGTCTCCTTGTCCACCGAGTCTCCCATCGAGAGCAGCCCCCACCTTGAGGACTGGCCACTCCCGCAGGCAGCTCTGCCCTCTCGCGTACGTCCACCTACCGAGCAGATAGCGTTTCTGGAGAGACTCAGCCCCCACCTTCTGGGGAGAGGCCGTTTGACAGAGAAGGGCTGAGCCCCAGCTGTTCTGCACGTGGCCGTGTAGAGACCCCTCTGTGCTCCCCATTCCCTCGTGGGCATTCTCTCTACTTTCCTCCACAGTGGCAACTCACATCCCTCAGTGGTGAAAAGTGTGTGTGAGATAAAATTCACTTGGGTTCAGGTTCATCTGGTATTTATTACCTATTTGTTTGTGAGCCAGCCATCATGCTAAATTGTCTTTTTTAAACCAAACCAAACAGAAGTAGGGCCACAAAAGTGAGACTCTGACTTCTGTCTCGGGTCTGAAAGCAATTTCCTAAGAGGCTCTTCAAAACTGTGGGGCCAGAAGGCATCTCAGAGGGAATAAGAGTGTGGTCTTCCCAGAGAAGGAAGGGGATGGCCGCTGGCTCAGCCAACATGAGGTGGAGGGCAGCACCAGCCTTACTGCTGAGGGGACGAGTGACCAGCCCAGGGTCACACATCCGAAAAGGAGAAGATGCTGGGAGCCCGTGTGGCGTGGCTGCCCTCAGAGTGCACACAGCTTCCTGCACCGGCTTCCAAATGACAGCCCTGACTTGGGACTGAGGTTTGGGGCCACAAAAATAGACCCCAGAACTACAGATCAATATCCCTCCCAAAGACAGAGACACAGATCCTCAACAAAATATTTGCAAAATGAATCCAGCAATATATAAAAAGAATAATATACCACAACCAAGTAGCTGTATTCCAGGATTGTGAGGCTGCTTCAGTATTAAAAAATCAACCAATGTAACCCACTAAATTAATAGTTTAACAAAGAAAAAATACACATGATCATATCGATTGTGCAAAAAAGTCATTTGACAAAATTCGACATCCATTTGATTTAAAACGAACAAACTTCTCAGCAAAATAGGAATAGAAGGGCATATCTGTACCCTGAAAAAGGCATCTACAAAAATCTACAGGTAACAGCATACTGAATGGTGAGAGATTGAGTGTTTTCCCCCTAGATCAAGAACAAGGCAAGGACGTTCTCTCCTAATCAACATTTTTCTGGAAGTTCTAGCCAGTGCAGTAAAGCAAGAGAACAAAAGAAAAGGCACATTGTTTGGAAAGGAACAAATAAAACTGCATTTATTTCCAGACAGTGCAGTTGTCCATATAGAAATGCCAAATAATTTATGGAAAAGCTCCTAAATCTAACAATGCAACACTAATTCAAACGGCACCGGAGAAGGAGGGGGAAGGAGGGGGAGAAGGAAGAGGAAAGAGGAGGAGAACTGGGGGGGAGAAGAGAAGATGGAGCGGGGAGGAGGAAACAGGGAGAGGGGAAAGGGGAGGAGGAGGACAAAGACAGCTGCGACTTGGGGATACATTTAGCCAAACATGCACAGGATCTGCATGCTAAAAACTGCTCTTCACTGATGAAAGTGATCAAAGGTCTAAATAAATGGAAAGATAAATGATGTCATGGATTGGAAGATTAAATATACTAAAAATGTCAATTCTCTCCAAATTGATCTATATATTTAAAGCAATTCCAATCAAAATCCTAGGAGAGTTTTTTGTATATATAGGTAAGCTGATTCTAAAATTTGTATGAGAACTCAGAGGAACTAGAATAGCTAAAAACAAGTTTACAAAATAACAAAGTTTGAGGAATTAAACTATCTGATTTGAAGAAACTTAGTATAACTCTACAGTAATCAAGACAGAGTGGTAGGGGCAAAGGGTAGACAGATCAATGAAGCAGAACAGAAGTAGACACCCATTAGTATGGCCAATTGATTTTTGATGAAGTTGCAAAAGCAATTCAATGGAGAAATGATGGTGTTTCCAACAAACGGTGTCAGAACAATTGCACAAAAAATGAACTTTACATAAAAATAACTCAAAATGAATTATAGATTTAAAAATAAAATATAAAACTGTAAAATTTTAGAAGAAAATATAGAGAAAATCTTCATGAACTGGGATTAAACAAAGAATCCTAGACAAGACATCAAAAGCCCAATCCATAAATGAAAAAAAGAGAAACTGGACTTTATCAAAATTTAAAATTTTTGCTCTGCATGAGTCCCTGTTAAGCGAATGGAAAAACAAGACATAGACTGAGAGAAAGTATTTGCAAATGATATCTGACAAAAGAATTTCATCCAGAGTGTATAAAGAACTCTCAAAATTCAGCAGTAAGAAAACAACCCAATTACAAATTGAGACAGGACTTGAACAGACACCTCACAATGGGGATATATAGATGACAAGTAAGCAACCAAAAGATGTTCAACATCATTAGTCATTAGGGAAATGCAAATTAAAGCCACAGTGAAATATCACCACACCAAAATGGCTGAGATGAAACACTGACAGTCCTGAGAGCTGACAAGACCACAGAGCAACAGGGACCCTCATTCACGACTGGGAGGGATGAGAAACAGTGCAGCCACCCTGAAGAACAGTTTGGAAGTTTCTTTTAAAGTTAAACGTACACTTACCATTTGATCAGCAATATGCCACTTCTGGGTATTTACCTGAGAGAAATGAGAACTTATGCCCACACAAAAACCTGTACAAAAATGTACATAGCATCCCTAATAATCACCCCAAACTGTAAACAACCCAAATATCCTTCAGTTAGGTGAATGGTCAGAGAAACTGTGGTCCATCCCCACAGCAGAAAACTCCTGGACCATAAAACAGAATGAGCTGCTGATACAACAACTTGGCTGAATCTCAACATCGTTAGGCTGAGTGAAAGAAGCCAGTCTCAAAAGGTTACATACTGTAGGATTCCACTTACATGACATTTTTGAAAAGACATAATTATAGGGATGGCTGCTAGGGGTTAGGGGTGGGGGGAGGGTGTGACCATAAAGGGATAGCACAGGGAAAGTTTTGGGGTGATGGAACAGTTCTGTTTGCCAGATTGTTGTTATGTGAATCTATATATGTGTTTAAATTCATAGACGTGTACAGAAAAAAAAAGTAAGTTTTCTGAATGTTAATTTAAAAAGTTAAATAATTTGTAAAATTAATACTAAGCAACTATACAAGTAAAAAATAATACCTGACCTCATTATCCATAGAGCCACCCCATGAGCCTTGTGGCAATTAAGCATGTGTTGCTTCTGAGCTTGCACCTGCCTTAGAGATGGGAGCAGGAGCCAGGGCACACAGGTGAGTCAAGGCATGCAGGTGAGCCAGGAAGCCAGGGCACAGGACAAACAGGAACAAGAAGGGACCGTCTTTGTTATACTCATTGAACCTGTGTACAGGACAAACTGGGGCATGTTCTGAGCTGGGCTCAGCTCAAACCATAAAGCTCTATTGCAAGTGCAGCAGGAAAAGTGTGGCAACCCGTGGCCTGAGCAAAACAGGCCTGCAGATCTTTGTTGCACAGCAGTCTGCATGACCTAGGCAGCTAAATGTTTAATCTATTGTCTTTGTAAGCCAGTAAAGAGGAAAAGGGTAAATTGACCTTAAAATGTAACTTTATGGGAAGCAGGCAGGAAGTGAGATGCTCTTAGTCTCACAAAAAGAGCAGAAAGTAGTTGTTCAAGTGTTATTCTAGTCCTTCCTGCATCACCCCTCAGGTCAGAGTCACCTGTTCCTGCATCTATGCTCCCCCACCCTTAGGAATGTCTTTGCCTTAAACCCTTTTAAAAGGCCTTCTGTCCTCTTTGCATTGCACAGTCGACTTCCCTGTGAATGTGATGCCTGCCCAGCCTGAGAGAGCCATCGTGATCTCTCCACGACTTCGCAACCTGCAGGTAAGCCCTGAATGAAAGGTCATGTATCAGAAAATGCTCGTTGTCTTCTTTGGCCTTTGGACTGGCATGACCCTCTTGGGCTGCAACACAAAGGAACTGGGTTGGAGGCTCCTGCATACTCACCCCAAGGAGGTAGCCCCTTCAACCCACCCCCATGGGTCTCAGTTGCCTTTGGGAGTGAGTTCAGATTGGCCAGTTTAAACTCTGACCTCCAGGCTTCAGTTGACCAAGATGGTGGCACAAGCTGCTCTAGGAGGCTGTTCCCCCACAGAATCGTTGAACAACTAGCAAAACTGGCAGAGCCATCTTCCTTGAAACTCTGGAAAGCAGTTAAAGGGTTGTAGTAACCGGGTGAGTGCAAGAAAATGCAGTCTTAAAAATGGGGGGTCATGGCACCCTCACTGGCCCCTGTCCAAGGTCCGCTCACACTGTGCAGAGCCAGCCTGACTCCCACTGTGGGCCCCTGGCCCTGCTCTGGAGGAGGCAGAGTGGCCCATATGTACGTTCTGCAGAGCTGTCCATGCATGGCAGCAGGAGAGCCGGCACCAGGAGACGTCTCAGATCACCTCCCTGAGCACGCTCTGCAGGGCAGACACAGCTTGGGGACAGCTACATCAGAGTAAGAAGCAATCAAGTCAAGGTGGCCGGGGACAAAGGCTTACCTACTTTAAGCCACACAATGGAGCACCCCAGAGGGGGAGAAAGTCAATTTCATAGAGAGTACAGGGGGTGTTCAATTTCCTGTTAACAGCGGAATTCCTAAGGCCACAGGCAAGCACAAGCCCAGGACAAGACACCGTCTCAGAGAAGATGGAGAGGACCCTGAACTTCACCTTCACCTTGGGCTTATCTTCTTGATAGAAGGGCTAGACTCTGAAGGAGCACACCAGCCAACAAAGAGCTAATTTGCAAAGACTCTGGACTGGCATAGCCCTCTTGGTACCCCCTTGTTTATTTTTGGTACCTCCTAGCACTCAGGGAAACCTCTGTCATATTAAGTTTTTGCTGGGTAAAAACTTAAGGAACAGACAACTCAGGGATTAAATCCCAAAGTTAACATTTAAAGTATTACGATGTACAGTTTGCAACAAAAGATTACAAGACAAACAAAGAAAAGAGAAATGATGGTCCATCCACTGGAACGAGATAAAAAATCCAGAAATCTTCAATGAAGAGGACCAGACTTTGGACCCACTGGACAAAGACTTAAAAAAATCCTCAATATGCTCAAGTAGATACAGGAAAACACAGAGAAAGAACTAAAGGATGTCAGGAAAACAAAATACTGAATGAACAATATGAGAATCTCAATAAAGAGATAGAAATTTTAAGAAGGAACCAAAGAGAACTACTGGAGTTGAAGAGCACAATAATTGAAGTGAAAAATCACCTAGAGGGTTTCAACAGCATATTAGAGCTAGCAGAAGAAAGAACCAGTAATCTTGAAGAGAAGACAAAATGTTTCAGGCTGAAGGCAGAAAGCAAAGAGAATTTAAAAAGTAAGCGGAGCCTCAGAGGCCTGTGGGACACCGTCAAGTGCATCAAGATCCACTGAGTGGGGACTCCAGGAGGAGAAGAAAGAGGCCAAGGGGTTACTCAAAGAAATAATGGCAGAAGACTTCCCAAATTTAATGAAAGACATGAATGTGCACATTCAAGAACCCCAACAAACCCTAAACAGGATAATCTCGGAGAATCACATCCAGACGTATCATAGTCAAACTGTCGAATGCCAGGGACAAGGAGTTCCGAGAGCTGCGAGAGAAAAGCAACACGTTATGCTCAAGGGAGTCCCCATGAGATTAAGTGCCAATTTCTCATCATCAACTATGGAGGCGAGAAGGCAGTGGTATGAAATATTTAAAGTGCTAAAAGAAAACAGCTGTCAACAAAGAATTTTATATCTGGTGAGACTATCTTTCAAAAACAAGGGAGACAAAAGCACAGAAAGCAAGGACTTGCACAGATATTTACACTCTGATGTTCTTAGTGGCATTATTCACAACTGCCAAAAGAAGGAAGCAACCCAAGTGTCATCGACAGATGAAGGGATAAACAAAATGTGGTGAATACATTTAATGGAATATTATTCAGCTGTTGAAAGGAATGATGTTCTGATGATACATGTGACAACATGGGTGGACCCTGAAGGCATCATGTTGAGTGAAATATGCCAGAAACAAAAGTACAAATGTTGTGTGATCTCACTGATATGAAATAATTAGAATAAGCAAACTCACAGAATCAGAAACTAGACTACAGGTCGCCAGGGGCTGGGGTGGGGCCAAGGAATGGTTAATGCTTAATTAGTGCAAATATCTGATGGGGGGATGGAAAAGATTTGGTGATGGACGGTGGTGGTGGTAGCACAACATTGTGAATGTAATTAACACCACTGAATTATATATTTGAATGTGGTTGTATATATGTTACCAGAATAAAAATTTTAAAACAAAACCTTAGTACTGGAGAGCACAAACAGTGAACCCTAATGCAAACCACGGACTATTTTTTCAATTAGGTGCCACTAATGTGAAGTGTTAATAATGGCGAGGTATACGGGAATTCTGTTTTTTCTGCATGATTTCTCTGTAAACTACAACTTCTCTAATAAAAAAAAAGTGATGAAAAAAGCAAGAGAACTTGCTTCATCAGAGACCTATAAAAACCAAACAAACAAAAATAAATCAAAATACCAAAAATCTCTGCCCTCCAAGGTTCTCTGAGGAGAGTTTTAAAAAGTCCAGGTTTGATAGAAAAATCCCAGGTCAGAGGCTGAAAGGAGAGTTACAGAGGATTTGCTCTCGCCCCTGCCCCAACAGAACGGGAAGGGCTCTCCCAGGCCGAAGGGCCCGTTGGAGAGGACCTGGGGGCACGAGCTGCTGCCTCCCGGCCTGGCAGGGGGACCCCTCGGTGAATGGCTGCCACGACTGTGTGGACAGCCCCTGAGAGCGGTCCACAGGGAGAGGCCGGGCTCAGAGTGGGCACCGGTGCGGGGGTCCGGCAGGTGGCTAAAGGCTAAGTGGGGGACCCGTCAGCTGGGGCTGGGCGCCTGGTTCCCGTGCTTCAGGCTGACCAGCCTCGGAGCTGCGGGTCCTTCCAGAAGCTTCAGGTGGGAGCCACCCCGCGCGGGCCCTGAAGGCTGTCATGGAGGTGGGCAGACAGAGGGAGGAGGGCCTCCAGGCGCAGCACAGGGAGGATTCACAGAAGAGGAAAACGGGAGACGAGGGAGCTTCAGGGGCCTCGGACGCTTGCACCGCAGCACCCCCTCCTCTTAGCCGGGGAAGGGAAGGGAATGACGGCTCCAGCGGTTCTCCGACCCGAGCCTCACTGGCTCCACATCTCCATCTGCTCTGGCCACTTCCCAGGGACATCAGCCCCAGGGGAGGCGAGGGGACACAGCCCAGGAGCCCCCTTGGCCAGGGGCCGGCTGCGCACCCAGGCTTGGAGGAGAGGATGGGAGGCATGATCCAGCTGTGTCTGCCGTCAGTTTCTCCCACCCCCTCCTTCCCCCTTTCTCTGTCTCACCATCTACCCTGCCCCAGGCCAAGCCAGCAGGTGCCAGCGTGTGTGAGTGCGTGAGTGTGAGTGTGAGTGTGTGGGGGGATCTGGAAGAGAAAAGATGAGGAATTGTGTTTGATGAGTGGCTGGCCATCTTCTCTGCTGCATGGGCCTCAGTTTCCTTGGCTGTAAAGTGCATTGCTTCTCCAAGCACTACCAGCTCTAAAATGTGGGTGAGCAGGAGAGCTGGGTCCTTCTCTCTGGGGACCCGCTGGCCGCAGGGAGTTAACACCAACTGGTGCCAGAGCCCAGGTGAGGCAAAGCAGCAGGTGGAAAGCGACGGTGGCAGAGGCAGCAGGGGAGAGATTGGGTTTTTCAATCCCAAGAGGCATTCCATGTAAGAAAACTACTCTCCCTGGGGCCAAACTGAGAAACCAGTTGGTGAAGCAACAGGTGGAAATGGACTTGGCCGAGCGCCGGGTCAGCGTCCTGGTGACCCAGGACCCTGCTCAAAAGGCCAGGCCGTTTTCTTAGGTGTTTCTGGGGGTGGATGTTCACCTGGTCCCCTGTTGTTTTAGGTAAGTGAGCTTTACCAGGGGACCAGGTCCCCCAGCACAGGGAGCAAGGGTGGCCGCTGTCACCGGGTCTTGGCACCGTGGGGCTGGCCAGGCTGGGGTGGGGGGTTCCTTGCAGAGAGCTGCGGAGTCGTGTGAAACTACATGCTATGACCCTGCAAAACTGACTGCAGGACCCCGAAATGCTTCTATCCATGGGGCATGATGCGGCCCAGCTCCTTTGTGATTGCTCCCTCTCAGGGGCTCTGCCAGGGCCACCCCTTGGCTCTGGGTCAGGTCACCCATCCCTTCCTCGGCCCCTGACCCAGAGCTCGTCCACCTTGCTTGCCTGCCGCACCCGGACAAAGCCTCAGCTCAGGCTGGGGGAAGACTAGGGGGGCTGCAGCCATGAGCGGGGGACACGGGCAGGTGCTGAGGCTGCACTGTGAGGAGTAACCTGGAGGAGGCCAAGGCTCGCCTGGGTTCTCTTCATCCTTCTACAGCTGCCACCACAGAACAGGCACATCGTGGGCTGAAGCTTAGCAGATGGGAATCCAGAGCCTCGGGCCAGGAGAAGGCCCCAGGCGTGTGCAGCTACTGCGTGCTGCTGCCGGGGTCCGGGAGAGCTCACGGGGATCCCCCCGACCATCCCACGGGGCACACACACCCAGACAGCCACCTCACAGATGTGTGTGCAGGATGGTGCGGAGCCACCTCCCCGGCTCACCAGGAGCACTAGTGCTGGCGGACGTGTCCTGGCTCCTAGTGTGGCAGACGCACACTCCTGTGAGTGTGTGAACAAATGACGAGCAATGTGCCAAGTTCATCTCCATGTGTTCAGAAACACTTCTACCTTTCACAGCTCTGACATGGTACCCAGCCTCGCTGCTGGTGCTCGTGGCCCGGGACGCTCCTCTGGGTGGGCACTCTGACCTCAGGCTCTTTGTCGGCACCAGGGGCTGCAGTCAGCACAAAACAGGCCACTCAAAGACCGAACGTGACAAGACCCTTTCTTCCTTCACTTTTCTCATTTGTTCGTTAAGGGAGAGGCCAGGCTCCAGCGCCGCCCTCTATGAGAAAGTAAGAGACAAGGACCAGCCATGGGTCCTGGAGCAGCAGCTCCAGGGAGGTGGACACTGACGGCAGGAGCAGGAGGCCACGTTCTCCCACACAGGTGTCGACCATCACGATGCAGGTGCAGCCCAGCGCTTCGGGGGCTCCCGGGAGAGGGAAAGGAGCGGCTCTCCTGTCCCTTGCTCCCTGCAGGTTCCTCACACGATTGTGTGGCCTCACCAGATTCAGCCATCTGCCAAGCGGGGGTGTCAGTGTGTGCTGTGGACATTTCTGGAAGAATGCGTCCAGCTGACGGGGCCCTCCTGCCCTGCGCCTGCGACTTCTTGCTCTGAGACCCTCGGCCCCTTCACTCGGCCACTGTGCCTGCAACGGGCTGCTCTGAGACTCTTGAACTTTCCTTTACTTTCAGAAGCAACAGCAGCTTTGCTCCGATTCAGCAGAAAGCCCGAGTTGCGTCAGCTGGGAAGTCCTGTGCTCAGGCTTCCTGGAGTGTTGACTCAGCCTGAGGCTCCGGCTACCCCCACCCAGGGCCCGGCAGGGGGCACGTCGGCCCCGTGCGAGAGCCTGGATTCCGTGCCTGTGGCCTCACCTGGGACCTGGCAGGGCAGCCAGCATCGCAGCCCCCCTCAGAGACCCCCCAGCACCCCCAGCCCTGCAGGGGCTCCCCCAGCTCCTCACAGCTAGTGGGAAACCAGCCTGAAGCCCCTCCAGGGTGCAGTCAGAACAAGCCAAGCTGGTAGATGCCGGCTGCCCCTACTGGGCCCTCGGGAGGAGGGTAGCTCGAGAGCTGGAGGCCGCGGGGTGTGCAGCGGGTCTAGAGGGGAAGCTCAGGGCCATGGACGCCCAGAGGGCGGGGTCACTCCCAGACCTGAAGGTTGAGGGGGTCTCCTGGCCAAGAGGAGGTAGAGGAAGTGCAGTGGTGAGGGCCCCAAGGCAGCCTGGCTGGAGAGAAGGGCTGGAGGGTCCCAGAGCCAGAGCCCAGGGCCCTTCCGGGGTCACCCCGCAGCCCCCGGTTGTTGTGAACTCACTGGCTCTGGGAAGGAGGCTTTGGGGCAGCTGCTCTGAACCCACTGAGCCTGGCCTTGGTCAGTCTGGCAAAGCCTGAGTGAGATTTAGAAGAGACAGGTGGGGCCCCTACAGCACAGGTGCTGGGGCGTGAAAGCTCCCCCCAGACCGGGCCTTGGCCAGAAACCCGAGCAGGCCTGTGGGTGCCCACTGGCCTCAGGTGTGTGCAGCCACCCTGGGGAGGGTAACTGGGGGTGGGAGCCCAGACGGAGCACCTGGGCTGGCCCTTGGTCTCCCCAGATCTCCCTCTGGTCAAGATGGGGCTGACCTGGACCTGCTGATGTGGCAGAGCAAGCCCCTGGAGGCGGCCATGAACCAAGGGCAGCCGGGACCCCTCCCCCACCAGGACCCCTCCCCCAGCCTGGCACCCCCCTCGCTGCCCCTCCCTGCACCCACCCAGCCCAGATGGGTCCAGGGCTCTGTGGGGTCAGGAAGGATCTGTGCTCCTTGGACCTGATGCCTCTGGAAAGCCTGTGCTCCCCAAATTGCCCTCAGCCAAGGGGAATCACTGCTCCCAGGGGCTCACACCTGCAGGAGGGGTCACACCCTGCAAACCCCCACACCTGGAAGGGGGCAGCCCTCACACCCAGGCCCTTCTGAGGGGGCTTCGAGGGTCCCTGGGCATGTCTGAAGGGCCTCCCAGCCCGCGGGGTCCAGGAACCTGCAGAGAAGGCAGTCGGGGGTGGGGAGGTTGGCCAGTTCACCCCAGGGGGGCAGGAGGGACTGGCCGCCTGCTTCAGCCCAGGCTCCCCTGCAACCCCCTGTCCTGACCCACTCCCTCAGCTCAGCCTTCTGTGTGCACCAGGCCTCATCCAGGAGCAGTTTGAGGGGGGTGTCTCCGTATTAAATGGCCGGGGTGCACTCACTGCCTGCACAGGGGATTCTCTTGGGGGCAGAATGTGGCTCTGAGAGCTGTGGCCCTCCACACCCTCTGCCCAGCAACCAGGCTGCCTGGCGCTCCCCTCGACAGGCCTACGGGGCTCCGAGGGGCCCAGGGGCTGCGTCCAGCGTCCGGCGAGAGATCAGTACAAAGGCACACAAATGGGTGGGTGTGGCGGGAGGGTCGTCACCAGTAGGCTGGGCAAGGGAGGGGCAGCTCAGTGGGAGACAGCCCTTCCGTGGGCATCCCCGGTCCTGGTGGGAGATGGGACCACCAGGGAGGGCCTCGAGGTGCTGGCGCTGCCCGTTTGATGGCGGGAATGCCAGCTCTGGGGTGGGGCTGCAGCTTCTGGGAGTCCGGGCTGCGAGTGGGGGCTACAGTTCAGGGAGCTGGGCAGCTGGCCCCACACCAAGGCCACGAGCAGGACCTCAACAGTCACCCCTGGCCTCGCCTCACCCCATGTGTGGGCAGGTCACCCACCGGCTCTGTGCCCCTCGCTCTGCTGCGTGGCCCTGGATAAGCCTCTCAATCTCTGTGCCTCGTCCATAAAACAAGCACAGCAACAGCTGTGCCCGGGGCGTCACCACGAGCTCCAGGCAAGACGCTCAGGCCCATCCCTGCTGCCACCGGCCCTTTCCCGAGACTGCTCGGCCAGCGTCCAGTGTGGCGGCACGAGCACATTCCGCAGAAGTCCTCTGTGATCGCGGGACAAATGCGCTGAGCTGTAAACCGTGGATGTGGAGGAGGTAATCCACCGCATTCTCAAAGCCCCAACATGGAGCGAGTGACCCCGTGGACTAGGGAGGGGAGCGAGAACCACCGAGAAACGGGGTGACGGAGGAGAGGGCCGTGAGTGTGGCAGCTCCCACTCTGCGCGTCTCTGCTCAGCCTGGACTCGGCAGCCACAGTGTGAGGCTGTTGAGCCCCCTGAGCTGTGGGGACCCACGAGGAATCACGTGGAATCACATCCGGCTGCCCCGTGGGGCCCTGACAAGCAGGGCCGGCATCTCGGACTCAGAACTCGTGTTGCCGAAATCCAGGGGCACAGCGGGCACTTCTTGGTTGATAACTGCTCAGATGTTGTCCTCTGCCGTTTAAACTTTGGAAAAAGAAAACGAGTTCTCAAACATTTACCATATGACAGCACCGTCCAAAAATGGGCCAGTCAGGGGTCCTGCCCAAGGCGGCCAATCCCGGGACCGTCCTCAGCCCGGCGTCCTGTGTGCACCCAAAGGACCCCTGGGACCCGAGTATCTGGGCTGCGAACCCGAGCGGCGACCACAGCACTTGGCCCAGAGAAGGTTCTGTCCTGTGTGTCCAGCAGCCAAGCTCCGGCACCCTCCACAGCTGTGGCCACCGCAGGAGCTGTCACCCGGCAGGAGGCCGCCGTCCAGAGTGTCTTGGGCCCAGCCGGGAGCTGCTCCTGAGTGGCACTGCCCTGGTCTCAGCCCTGAGCTGGCACCGGTCACGTGTGCTCCTGAGTTAACCAAACGCCTTGCTCTCCTCCAGCCTGTGGCTGGGTCTGGATGCCTCAGACCAACCGAGGAGGTTGGAAAGCCTGGGGCGGGGGGTGAAGCAGGAGGGCGGGTGGGAAACGAAGCCTTGGGGCTGGGGATGCATCTCACGGGGAGAGGGCAGGGACAAGAGACCAGGAACCCAGGCCCGAGCCTGGGTCTGGGGAGGAGGAGGGTCTGGTTTGCGGGGAAGGGGGCAGCATACAAAGGCTCCCTCTGAAGGGCCAGCCCTGCCCCACCCAGGACCAGAGTCCGGGGGGCCACGGTGGGGGGTCAAGCACAGCCTTCAGGCATCTCCTGGGGCAGGACGGTTGCCCCTCCCAGAGAGTGTGCACCTTGCAGGCCCCCTGCTGCCCTGTGTCCTGCGCTCACGGCCTCATCCGGGTGGCCAGTGAGTACCCGCTGGGCCCAGGCAGGCAAGAGGGCCAGGGTGCAGCCAAGAGCCCGCGCCTTCCCTGGCCTCCTCAGGCCGTGTGTGCACACATGAGTGTGCATGTGCACGTGGGTGCGTGTGCTGCAGGGGCTGGCTGCTGTCCCGCCCAGTTCTCTTCCAGCCGGTGCTGCCTGGGAGGTAGCTCTCCTCTCCCGGCTGAGGCCCCCCTGCCCCCACGTCCCCAGGGGGGAGTGTCTGCAGCGTTCGTTTCACCCACAGGACCTCAAAGCTCAGGGCACAGGGTCCCTGCAAGCCTGTAGGGAACTATAAAAACGTTAAAACTGGGGGAGTGCCTTTCATTGTCTCCAAAATATGAAGAGAAAACTGCATTTGAGTTTCTGGGTTGCTCTCTAAGGAGAACCCACAGGCTTGGCTGGAGGGATTTCCAGAAAGGCTGTTCCAAAGAAGCCTCCTTGCTGCCCCTGAGCCCACCCAACCCGAGGAGCGAGCTGGGCCGAGAAAGCAGAGCCGTGACCCAGGCCAAGCCGGGGACCCCTCCTCAGCCAGCTTCCAGGAGTGCACCTGGCACAGGCTAGACCCCACTGGGGGCCTCAGGTGGGTGCCAGGGGCTGACAGCCACTCCTGGGGCCCCTCAGGACCCTCAAATCTCTCGGTCACTCTGTGCCAGGGTCTCAGCTCCGATTTAGAATCACAGGGCTAGGAGCTGCCTCCCCGCTCAGCGGCTAACTGGCTGGTTTGGGGCAGGCCTTGACCCCTGGGCCCTGCAGCTCTGCCCCCTACCCTGGTTCAGTCAACACCAGTGCTCACAGACATTGACCCCAGCCCTGCGGGCCCCCTGGGCCCTGGATGTCCACCGGCCCCCATCTGCTCACCCGCCTGCCCAAGCAAAGCCCCTTCCCCACCAGCCCCCGCGGGCTTGCAGGAGCTGCAGCAGCAGCCCGGCTCCTGGGTGCTCAGCTGCTCGCCGCAGGCCCTGTCTTGGGGGGAGCATGTGGGAAGGGGGCGGCCGTGGGTACCAGGTTCTCCGGGCAGAAGCCGTGCTTTGCCCACACTGTGAAGGTCGGCAGGACAATGTACAGCTGCCTCTGGACAGCCGCTAACAAGCCCCAAGGCCACACCCGGCTGCAGATCCCTTAATCCTGCTCCTGTCCCTAAAGGGGCTTCCCCAAGACTGGGCAACTGGTGAAAGTTGCTGTCACTTCATTCCTGGTCAGGAAGCAAATACCCACAGCTGGGGTCGCAAGTAGCGGCGTGGCAGCACGGTTTCGAGTCGTCCTTCCGGGGCAGGTGCAGTGGAGACCCTGCCTCCCCGAGGGGAGGAGCCCCAAACCTTCTGACTCTCCATTTTCCTGTGGCCGAGGATGGGTCTGATTCATGTGTTTCCTGTGACAGCTACGACATAATCGCATCCGCTCTGAGAACTATTTTTAACTGATTTATGTATTCCTCCATGGGGAAGACATAAACTTCTGTTTTAGCCCATTTTACAGGAAAATGTTGCAACGGTGCACAGCTCAGCAATATTCATTGCCATAGAACAGCAGAAGCCAATCCCAGCCTAAAGTCCTGCAAAAATAGGGGTGCAAATATGAGTCAGGCTTGGATGCTGCTTTGAAAGGAAGGAAATTCAACAGTTATCTCCTGCAGAATTCGACAAGCAAGTTTTGAAAATGAGCATGTGGCTCCTTCCACTTCTGCTGCGGCACCACAAGGAGGAGCAGGTGCCCGGCTCCGTGGCCCCTGCTCTCCTGCGCTGTCCACACCAACTGGGTTTCTGTCTGTGACGCTCGCCCGGGCCTGGGGCCTCTGTGGGTGGGGGGCTCTGTCCCGCCACGTCTCTTCTGTGGCCCTGATGCCCTGGGACGTAGAAAACAAGGCTTGTCTGCAAGGCTCGGTCCTGACGTACGGCACACCCCCCACCCCAGTGCCTGCTTGGCACCCCCGTCCCTCTCGCGCCTTTTAAGCTCGTCCCTGACCCTGGTCGCCTCGAGCTGACAGGCGATTACTGTCCAGCTGCTGGGCTGGCGCCCTGGCTGCACAGCGTCTCTGATTCAGGAGGGGTCAGGCCTCAGGCCCAGGGCTCACCCTGCTGATGGAGCAGGGCCCGGGGCAGGCTGCCCTGGGGAGGGCCCTGCAGTGCCGGCTCTGGGGAGGGCGGAGCGTGCTGTCACCTGCTCATCCCACACCACGCAGCTGCCACCACCTCCAGGTGAGGACATGCTGCCTTCTCCAGCTTTCAGCTTTCAGGGGTGTTCTCTGGGCAATATTTGACGGGATGTGACCTCTGTCCAGCCTTACCAGGACAAGTGGGGATCACCTGGCAGCCTCCGGGCAGGCGGGGGAGGCGGAGGCTGAGGTGGTCTTGAGCTCGGAGGCAACGACCTCCCCAGGGCCTCCATCCTGCAGACGTGCGGACCCGGCGCCTCTCCCAGGGAAGGGGCTCAGGCCGGAACTCCGCGGGGTCACTCTGTGCACGTGAGGGCCTTCCTGGAGGAAGGGGAGCGCTCCGGGGCCAGCTCACACACACCGGGCAGGGGCCTCCAGGGGGCCTGGGACACTGCTCAGGGGTGAGGCGTCCCCAGGGCCGGGGCTGCCCCCAGACCCCGACCTGCACTGGCTGCGGGCCCAGCACTGACCGTCATTGTCACAGAGATGCTCGCTTATCACCCTGTGAGGAGAAGCCGCTCCTTTACGGAGAAGGGGAAACTGAGGCATGGGGGTTGCCACCCTGCACCCCAGATCTGCACTGGCCTCATGCTCACTGCGTGGACACTGACCCCACCCCCTGCCCAGCTGGCTTCTCCCAATTCAGGGCTCCCGGATCCCCTGACCTGGGGCTCTTGGACACCTGGGCAGGCAGGGTTCAAGCCCGGCCTCAAACGCGGCTCTGGGATCTAACATTGTCGAGGTTAGCACGGAGCAGAGCCCATCTTCCACCCCGAGCTGTGGCCGGGGGACCACTCAGAGCCCACAACTAGCCCGTCCACGGGGACTGGGGGAGCAGGGCAGGGGCCAGGTCACCAGCGAGGCCCGGGGGAGGAAGCCGGGATCTGCTTCCCGGCCACAGGAGGCCGTGCCTGGCCGAGCACCAACACCCACTGGGTCGCCCAGGGCTGTGAGTGGGGAGAGGGACGGGCCACGCCTCCTCCAGGCCCCAGACCCCCACCTGCCACGAGGGGAGCCCCCCGCTGGCCCCGGGGCGCCCAGCCTCTGACCCTAGCCCTCCCTGCAGCGTGGCCCACACTGGCCCACAGTTCTGAATTCCACCAGAGAACAACAAACTGAAATTCCAGCCGAACCCTAAATCGCCCCCAGTTCCCACCCCAGCGAGCTGCTCCAGTGCCCTCGTCCCAGGAAGACGAGCAGGACGTGGTCGGGGGAGCAGCTTCTCCAGGCCGCAGGGTGAACACACGAGCCCTCCCACCCTCTCCCCTGGGGCAAACCACCGTGCCCCACTCCAGCACCACCTTTGCTCCTGGGGCCGGGGGCCCACCACCAGGCTAGCTTCTCAGCTGCCCTGACACAGCTGAGAATGTGGCTGGGGTCTCCATGGCCCCATCCTGGGAAGCAAGTTTCTGCCGACCCTCACCATCATCTCACGGCTGCGCGGGGTCCAGGGTGAGGGGCTGTCTCAGCCTCCAGCCTCCTCCGCCCCTGCCGAGGGAGCCCTGTGTGGGCCTCGGGCTCCCGCCTCACAGGAGGGATCGCCCAGGCTCGGGGTGCAGCAGCTCTCAGGGGAGACCAGGGGACTTGAACCCGGGTCTGCCCAGTCTCACCACCACCCACACAGTGGCTTTCACACAGCCCCAGGACCCGACAGATGTGGCCAGGAAGACAGGGGTAGTCTGCCCAGGCCGAGGGGCCCCACTCAGAGCCAGCACCCCCCACACCCCGCAATGCCTCATGCAATGGGACCTCGGAACTTACCCCTGTCAGGAGCAACCAGACCCCACCCACTGCTGCCAGCCCCCCGCGCCCCCCACCTCTGTCCTGTGCTGACCCCTGCGGCCCCCCTCCACATGGGCTGGCCTCGCTGGCATCAGACCTCCATGCCCCGGGCACTGTCTCGGCACAGAGACCACCCTGACAGCCGGTGGAGACCCTGAGTGAGCCACCCAACTGCAGACAGAGACTCCGGGGAGGCGGAGGCCAAAAACCAGGTCTTCACCAGTTAGAGTCCCCCTGCCGCTCCCACAGACGCCCCAGGGAGCCCCCGTGACCCGCGAGGACCCTGTGTGAATGCCGGAGGGCCTGCTGCCCCTGGAGAAAGGCGTGGGGGCGTCCCCAGTCGTGAGCAAGACTGCACTGTACCCTAATAGCTCACTCTTGGGGGGACTTGAGGGTTTCTTAATTCAGGACATCCACATATGTGAACACAGGAAATACCCTGTGTGAGAAGCAGCGTCCCACAGCCCCTGGGGGGCGTTCCAGCTACCGCCCCACCCAGCCACCGGAAGGGCCCAGCACGTCCCCAATCCTGGCACTCGCGACCCCAGGCATGACCACATTGCTTTTCTAGGAAGTATTTTAAAAACAGGCATGCACACTCACACCCCCCCCACACACATACTTGTTTGCACACGCCCACACACACACTCAGACAAGTGCTCTACCCACACCCATGCACACACTCACACCCATCTATGCACACGCTCACATGCACACATGCACACAGCCACAGCCACACTCACACGTGCATGCACAGACTCACACTTGTGTGCACACTCACACCAGCACACAATGCCTGTGCAGAGACTGAAACACATGCACACTCGCAGCACACACACATGCTCACACCCACACCCACACACCCACCCACAGGTGTGCAGTCGCACGTGCATGCACTCATACATGCTCCGCAGGGAGGGCTTGGTTCAGAGCATCGGCCTATGTGCCAGGCCTGAGTGGGGGGCACTTTCTCCACGGAGCCCCCTGGAGTGCAGAGTTCTCCCGAGGTGAGCAGGTGCCCGGGAACCCACCTGCCGGGACATTCCGCTGGGCCTCCTCTCCCCAAAGGTGCCCTTGGCCACGCAGTGTCTGTGGAGCTGACTGTGCGGGCCCCGCCTCTCTGGCTGGAGACGGCCGACATCTTTTCTGGGACTGGGTTCCTGGCACGGGCAGCTGTGGCAGCGCCTTGGGGACAGCGGTGGCTGGTGGCAGGTGACATGCCCTGGCCGAGCCCAGTGCAGCGTGGCCCCATCCAGTAAGTCGGGCGGGCGTGGGGCTTGCCGGCAGTGCAGGGGCACAGATGCCCACCCAGGACGTGCCTTGGGGTGAGAGGGGAGGACGTGGCTCTGCTCTGCACCCCCAGCCCTGCCTTTGCAGAGGGGTGGAGCTTAGGGTGCCTGTTCTAATCCCCATTTGCCACTGGTCCCCAGGCCTCTCCCCGCAGACCCGGCATGGCGCCTGCAGTCCGGTCGCCCAGGCCACACCCTCCTGCCCAGACAAGTGTCACCCCGGGCCAGGCCCCCAGAGGAGCTGCGCCCAGCATCCCCTCTCACAGCCAGCAGACTGGGAGCCCCCCGCTGCCCCTCAGACCTCAAGGGCTGCCTGAGCTCACTGCCGCGTCACCCCTGCCTTCCCCTCAGCCGGTCCAGGGTCACCCCGAGAGCTCAGCGCCCATGCAGGCAGGGCCACGCTGGACAGATTCACAGGGACCACGTCGCTCCGAGCAGGACGGAAGAGAATTCCAGCGGCCCCCCGGGCCTGGGCCTCTGCAGCCACCTGGCCCTGCCTGGTTCCCTGGGCATCCCCCTCACCCAGCTGGGAGCAGAGGCCTTACGGCCCTTCCAAGGCAGCTGGAGTCACGAGGAGGGGGCACCTCCCGGAGCCGCCAAGGTCTGAAAGCAAAAAATGACTGATGTTCTTTCCACAAAAGGCAGTTTCTGCACCAGGAAAATGAAGCCTGTCTCCCTTCCTCCCAGTAATGAGGTTTATAATGACTCAGAGGAGTTTTTTTGTTTTTTATTTCATCCAGATGAGCCCCAACCCCACAGTCACCCCGGAAGCTGCTTGCCCTGAAGCACTCACGCTGCCAGCTGTGGATGCCGAGACCCCACCCTGTGTTGTGTGGTCCCCGGGGGGCAGGTGGAGATGGGGGAGTGGAGCACATAGGGCTGGGAGTGCTCAGCAGAGTCGGTGACTGGGCATGAAGACTGGACGGAGGGGACAGAAGAGGGCCCCCAGATCTAGTGAGGGAGGGGCCTGCTGTGGAGGAGGGCTGTGGGGGGCTGGGGTGGTGGGTGGGGGCTAGAGGGGTTGTGGGGTCTGGGGGGAAAGGTGGGGGGCTGGGGGCAGGGGGAGAGCTGGGAGGAGGTGAGGGGTCCTGGGGTGAGCTGGGAGGAAGTGGGGGGTCCTGGGGGGGAGCTGGGAGGAGGTGGGGGTCCTGGAGGAGAGCTGGGAGGAGGTGAGGGGTCCTGGGGTGAGCTGGGAGGAGGTGGGGGGTCCTGGGGGGGGAGCTGGGAGGAGGTGGGTGTCCTGAAGGATAGCTGGGAGGAGGTGGGTGTCCTGGAGGAGAGCTGGGAGGAGGTGGGGGTCCTGGGGGGAGCTGGGAGGACGTGGGGGGTCCTGGGGGTGAGCTGGGAGGAGGTGGGGGTCCTGAAGGATAGCTGGGAGGAGGTGGGGGTCCTGGAGGAGAGCTGGGAGGAGGTGGGGGTCCTGGGAGGGAGCTGGGAGGAGGTGGGGGGTCCTGGGGGGGAGCTGGGAGGAGGTGGGTGTCCTGAAGGATAGCTGGGAGGAGGTGGGGGTCCTGGAGGAGAGCTGGGAGGAGGTAGGGGTCCTGGGGTGAGCTGGGAGGAGTTGGGGGGTCCTGGGGGGAGCTGGGAGGAGGTGGAGGGTCCTGAGGTGAGCTGGGAGGAGGTGGGGGGTCCTGGGGGTGAGCTGAGAGGAGGTGGGTGTCCTGCAGGAGAGCTGGGAGGAGGTGAGGGGTCCTGGGGTGAGCTGGGAGGAGGTGGGGGGGTCCTGGGGGGGGAGCGGGGAGGAGGTGGGTGTCCTGAAGGATAGCTGGGAGGAGGTGGGTGTCCTGGAGGAGAGCTGGGAGGAGGTGGGGGTCCTGGGGGGAGCTGGGAGGAGGTGGGGGGTCCTGGGGGTGAGCTGGGAGGAGGTGGGGGTCCTGAAGGATAGCTGGGAGGAGGTGGGGGACCTGGAGGAGAGCTGGGAGGAGGTGGGGGTCCTGGGGGGGAGCTGGGAGGAGGTGGGGGGTCCTGGGGGGGAGCTGGGAGGAGGTGGGTGTCCTGAAGGATAGCTGGGAGGAGGTGGGGGTCCTGGAGGAGAGCTGGGAGGAGGTAGGGGTCCAGGGGTGAGCTGGGAGGAGTTGGGGGGTCCTGGGGGGAGCTGGGAGGAGGTGGGGGGTCCTGAGGTGAGCTGGGAGGAGGTGGGGGGTCCTGGGGGGGAGCTGAGAGGAGGTGGGTGTCCTGCAGGAGAGCTGGGAGGAGGTGAGGGGTCCTGGGGTGAGCTGGGAGGAGGTGGGGGGTCCTGGGGGGGAGCTGGGAGGAGGTGGGTGTCCTGAAGGATAGCTGGGAGGAGGTGAGGGGTCCTGGGGTGAGCTGGGAGGAGGTGGGGGGTCCTGGGGGGGAGCTGAGAGGAGGTGGGTGTCCTGCAGGAGAGCTGGGAGGAGGTGAGGGGTCCTGGGGGGAGCTGGGAGGAGGTGGGGGTCCTGAAGGATAGCTGGGAGGAGGTGGGGGACCTGGAGGAGAGCTGGGAGGAGGTGGGGGGTCCTGGGGGGGAGCTGGGAGGAGGTGGGGGTCCTGGGGGGAGCTGGGAGGAGGTGAGGGGTCCTGGGGGGAGCTGGGAGGAGGTGGGGGTCCTGGGGGGAGCTGGGAGGAGGTGGGGGTCCTGGGGGGAGCTGGGAGGAGGTGGGGGACCTGGAGGAGAGCTGGGAGGAGGTGGGGGGTCCTGGGGGGGAGCTGGGAGGAGGTGGGGGTCCTGGGGGGGAGCTGGGAGGAGGTGAGGGGTCCTGGGGGGAGCTGGGAGGAGGTGGGGGTCCTGGGGGGAGCTGAGAGGAGGTGGGGGTCCTGGGGGGGAGCTGGGAGGAGGTGGGGGTCCTGGGGGGGAGCTGGGAGGAGGTGGGGGTCCTGGGGGGGGAGCTGGGAGGAGATGGGGGGCTACAGGTCCCGGGGGCTGCGGGGAGGTGGAGGTGGGGGGGACAGGCGCTGGGCCCACAGTGAGAAGGCTGCCCCCGGGGCTTTGGGCTTCACTCTGAGTGCGAGGGACACCCTAAAATTAACAAGGTGCATTTAAAACAGACCCCCAGGTGCCCTGTGCACATTCAGCTGGAAACGGCTCCCAACGCCGGAGCCCGAGGACCAGGCTGTGACCTCGTGAGTCCCGTGGGCTCGCTGAGCCAGGGCCCGTGGGGGCGAGTCTGTGGGCTGCCCTCGGAGGCCGGGCCTGGCCCGTGTGAGCCTGCGGCCGAAGCCCTCGGTTTCCCGGAGCCCGAGCCTGAGGCTGGTCCCAGAGGGCGGAGGGCGGTCCGGGGGCCACGGGCAGGCAGCAGGACGACTGCTGAGGGGATGGCAGCTTCCCTCGGTCGCCCACCTGCTTCCCGGGACATCCGGGCTTGGAGGCCCCGGGGGCTTGTGTGGCCAAGAGGCCATCAGGCACCCCCGGCATGGGGACAGGGCAGGAGGGGAGAGCGGGGGCCCGGGCAGGGCAGGCCTGGCCAGGGAGGGGCGGCCCCCAGAAGCCTGGGACTCGCTTTCCACCACCCCAGGGGGAAGGGGACTCAAAGTTGGCCTCAGCTTGATTGAAATCAAAAAAGAAAAAAAAACCAAAACCCCCGGAGCTATGAGGCGTCTTCTCCAGGGTGGTGGGACGAGGCTCCGGACGTGAGCCGCTTCGACGCCTCCCTCCGGGTGAAGGAGGATAAGTGTCAGAGGAGGGAACGATGGTGGGCCAAGGAATTCCGGGGTCTCAGGAAAGCTGGCAGGTAAACTCGCTGTAAGATGTGGACTGAAATAAGAGCTCCGGGAGGCCCCCACATTTCTCTGAGGGAAGCGGATTATGCAAACTGGTCAGCAGGTGGGACCCTGTTTACACGTTGTCGGGGCCAGAGCTGGGAGCTGAGTCAGAGAGTGGAGCATCCATCACCAGCACTTTAAAAAATAAACGCAGCGGCCGTTTCACAGGCTGTAAGCAAAACAACCCCAACCTTATTTTCCACAAGCACCAACAGATGTTTAAAACTGGGGAGGAATCTCTAGGCCCAAAACACTCCTCAGGCGGGGCCCTTGGAGCTGCTCCAGGGAGCTGTGCGCCCGTGGCTTGCTTCACGCGCCGGGAATGTCAAACAGAGCCGACCTCAGGCCGCCGCGAGCTGCGCCCCACAGCGCCCCGGCTGCCCTCTGCAGCCGCAGTCGGGCCCCGCGGTGTCTGTCTAATTTAAAACAAACTCTTGGGCGTAGATCACTTCTCCACCCAAGCAGTCTGGGGCCGCATGTGATGTGTGTTGCTATTGCTTCTCCAAACCAGATCAGCTGGTTTAGCAGAGGGGAAAGAGATGAATGTTCCCTCTTCTGCTGAGAAAATAGCAATCGGAAGAGCCTCCCTGTGCGCCCCCCACGGCGGCCCACGCGACCCGTCGGCACGGCCGAGCCGCCTGCGCTCCCCTGCAGCAGCCGTGGTCACTCCCAGCCGGGCCTCCTCGCCTCCGCCAGCCGCTGCCCTCACCAGGTCACTAAGCCCGGGGTCATCCTCAGCCTTCGCTGTGCTGACCAGCAGCCCCCGACAGACAGCGCCACCCCTCAGGGGTCCGGTGCTCCGCGTGGCTCCCGGAACATCCGGCCCGGCCTCCTCCCGCGGAGCCCCGCACTCCTTCACGTCTCCTCTGCTGCTTCCCTCCGCGCCGTGGCCCTGTCAGCTCCCTCGGGCTCCTGCAGCACAGACGTCTGCCAGCCTGTCTGCCCTGTGGCCCATCCCACATGCACGGTGCATTTACCCCATCCCAGCACCCCAAAGCCTCAGCACAGGGCAGCATCTACTAAGTGCAAAACCTCGTCTAAATCACATCTGCTCCCAAGCCCCGAATGTCATCATCTACGTCGTCTGTGCAGGCACAGGCGAGGCCCTGGGAGTGACCCATCAGGCACGGCGCCCCTCCATCTGTGACCCGCAAAACCCAAGGAACATTATCTGCTCCAAAAACACAAGGGCAGGATGAGCAAATGAGAGCGGCCAGAGACATTCCCATTCAAAAAGAGAAAATGGAAGGAAAAGCTCCAGTCCCGAGCATTTCCAAAATCCACTGGGCAGACAGCCTTAGGTTTCAAGGCCTGAGAATGTTCTCCGGGCTCCTGGCCCATTTTACGAAGGGCAGCAGGTATTTGCAGCTGAGCAGTGTTGCCAGCCTGTTTCCTGCCTGCAGGATTTTGCAAGCCTGGCACCGTCTTCCATTTTGCCCTCTCCCTGTCCCCTTTCAGCTCAAGCTGGCGGAGCCTCCGTGGCCTCCTGGGGAGGTGGCAGGAACCTCCTCCACAGACCTCTCCGAGGAGCCTCATCTCTGCTCGGGCCCCGCTGAGACGCCGCTGAGCCGCTGACCGCTCGGACCGCTTGGTCCTTCCAGGTATACAAAGGTTGCCCGGCCACCCCTGGGCCTTCTCTCCAGAGCAGCGAATCTCCTTGATTTTAGCATCTTTTGCAACTGGGGTTGACTGAGAGTAACCCAAATTATCCAGGTAATTTTTGATTAACAGTTTTCCCCTCAATCTTTCTCTTTCCATTTGCATTTCACTATAAGCAGCAAGGAGAAACCAGGCTGCACCTTCAGCACTTTGCTGGGAAATCGCCTCAGCTAAATGCCCACGTTCCTTCTTGGTGTGTTCTGTTTCCCCTGGGCCTGCAGGATGCAATTCCGTTCCCTGCGACATAGCAGGGGTCGCCCCTCCTCCAGGTTCCAGGGCAGCATCCTCGTTTCCTTCTGTCCTCGGCAGCACCTTCAGCCTTGTGTTACCCCTGGCATTCTGCCTGTGACGATTTAGATTTTCTCCTGACAACATCTGCTTTCCTCGCTGCTCCTGGCTTCCCCTGAGTCCTCTCCAGCTGAGTCGCTTATGTGCCTATTTCTAATAAAAGGCTGCTCGGAAACCTCGGCTTTTTCTATCACAGGTACCACGGTTCTCCCAGCCTCTGCCCAGTGCCCAATTCCAAAGTTGCTTTCAGATTTTCAGGTATTTTCACAGCAGCACCTCACTTCCAGGCAGTAAAATCTGCATTAGCTTTCTACTGCTGCTGGATCAAACTGCAACAACCTTGGAGGCTTAAAACAACACACATTTATTGTCATACAGTTCTGCAGGTCAGAGGTCTGACGTGTTTCTCTGGCTGAAACCAAGGTGTTGGTGAAATTGCACTCCTGTTTCCTTCCCTCTCCCGGCTTTCTGAGGCTGCCCGTTGCCCAAGGTCCCCTGCTCTGTTCATACGGCCCTCGAGTCACTCCTGCCCCCACCATCACGTCCCCTCCTCCTCGTGTATAGCCTGTGGCACCTCCAGCCCCCAGGTGACCCAGGAGGGTCTCTGCATCACATCTGCAATGTCCCCTGGGCCGTGTAAGGTCAGATTCACAGGTTTGGGGGATACAGGGATATGGGCAGCTATCACGGCCTCCAATACTGGTGAGCCCCGGGCTTGTCTCCTCCGCTGATGCTCCCCAGCGGCTGCTGACCACCCTGGGTCTTTGACTCCATCAGCTTCCACGTGTGTCCTGAGCTCACCGTGGCACATCCAGGCCCCCTGGCCACACTGCCCGGCTAAGTCACCCAGACCCCGACTTTCTCCCTAAGCGTCTCTTCCGTGGCCAGGCTCCCGACCTCGGTGGCCACCTGACCCTTGGCTTCATGCCCAATGGCCAGTCCATCAAGAAATCCTTCGGCTATAACCGCAGATGGACCCGGGCCAACCTCCTCCCACTGCTCCACCCAGCCCAGACCCTCATCTGGCTCCTGCAGCCCCTGCCCACGGAGCCCTGCGTGGCCCCACCGCACTCAGAGGAAGTATTCTCAGAGCCCTGTGGGTGCCTGCTAGGTTGGCCAACGCCCCAGCCTCCCCCTCTGGACTCCAGCCCACAGCGTCCTGGCCCTTTGCACGTGCGGAGAGGCCCCCAGGGATCCCCCCCTCATCTCCTTCCCGTCTCTACTTGGTGTTGCTTAAAAGAGGTACGGAGCTCGCCTGCACTCTCCGAGGCACCTGGCTCTTTTCCGCAGCATGCTCTGCTGCCTGACAACCCGTGCATCTGTTTATTGATGGTCCTCCTCCCCGCTGAGGCTGCAGGCACGTGGCTGAGCTGCCTGCCCCCTGGGAGGCCAAGCCTGGCGCAGGAACGCCAGGGCCCACCTGAGCAGGTGCCAGGTGGAAACACCTCTTTGAGGTCCACAGGTACAGCCCCCGCCCTGACAGGGGACACCGCACAGGGCTGTCTGGGGTGGGGTCTGCACTACTGCATGCACACACAGCACACATGTCCGACAGACACTGGGTGTGCATATTATGTTCTGTACACACCCTGCACACCCACAACACATGCTGTGTAAACCCACACACCACACACCCACACACCTCTGAACCCACACCCCATGCCTACACGGATGAGGGACTAGCCATGCGGTGAGCACCCAGGTGTGCTCTGGGGCCTCACTGCAGCCACCCAGGCAGCCCCGAGGAGGGGAGGCTGCAGTGGGAGGCCAAGCACGGGCCAAACCCACACAGAGCGGATCTGGATTCCCAACTCTACACTTAGACATGTCGGCTCTGAGCAGACGCTGCAGACCGTGCCAGACCCACAGGAAGCTGGCCCGGAGGTCAGGACACAGCCAGGTGACCTCGTCCCGCCCTATCACCCCCCTCATGCCTGCTGCACATCCCCCACCAGGGAGGCACCTCATCCCGGGGGCTGGGGGAGCCTGCTGCTGCCCAGAGAAGGTGGGAACTGGCCACCACTGCTGGGCTTCCAAGGCTTACAGGGCCAGGGAGACCCGGGCCCAGGAGACTCCAGGGAGCTGAGGGGGCTCCTGCTGCCCCCGCGGGAGCCTCCTTCCCAGACGGACACTGGGGTTGTCTGGACACCTCGTGCTAGCTGGCCCTGTGCTCAAGTCCCTGTAAGCTCCCAAGTCTCAATTTTCCCAACCATCAAGTGGAGAAGGTAGGACCCACCTCAGAATGCTGCAGAGACTGAACAGAAGCAGGACAGCCCCCTTCCTGCCAGAGCGCTCTCCTCCTCCTTCTGTGGAAAGGGTTAGGAGCCACCTCTGTCGTGTTCCTGCCGTATGCCAGGCAGTGTCCCTGGGTGCCTCAGCCCCCAGAGGGCCGGCCCCTCCCGGGTCTGCAGCCCTGACAAGGCCCCGTCTGCCCTGGGCTGGCCCCTCTCATGCTGTCGGATGGAGAGGACTTGAGTCTGCCCTGGGCAGAAGTGGAGCTGCAGGAGGGGAGGCTGAGCCTGCTGGTCCCTGAGCTGGTGGGGCAGATTCCAGCCTCCATGCTCCCTGGGCAAAGCCCCAGCAAGGGCCCCACAGGCCAGGCTTGCTGCACCCAGAGGCCTGTGTAACGCCGGCACCAGTGCCCGTCTCCTCCAAGTTGCCACCAGGACCCAGCAAGGCTGCAGCCCACACAAACTTGAGAGGAACAGACATTTATTTTCTAAACCAATGCGATTGGCAGGGCCATTTGTTACACAGCATATTGCAGCAATAGCTGACTGAGAGAGAATTTGGCACCTAAAGTGGAGTGCTGCCACAGTAAAACCTGAAATATACACTGGCTGAGAGACTGAGTGAAGAAACAACTTTAAAACTATAGAAAATGGCAACTTGTGTTATATAGTGGTAAAAAAATCACTAAAGCTGGCTTCTACAATAACTTGGGAAACAGGAAGCATATTGAACGAACTTACAGTGTTGGATAAAGAGCTTTCCAAGCAAAACATCCCTGGAGGTATCAGTTATTACTAATGGCATTTGATAAAGTGCCTCGAGAAAAAAGAGCTCAGAAAAGAGTGGGCGAATTTGAGGCAAAATTGAGAGGAAAAATAGGGAGCCCCCAAATTTCAGGACTCACAGGATTAAAAATTGAGACTTTCCTATTTTCAACCAATAATAAATACCTTGAACCGGAAAAGCATTTTAAGTCTTAAAGGAGACTCAGCAGCAGGGGGACGGGACCGAAGCCGAGGCGGCTGGGACGTGTGCTGACCCTGCCGTGCTCGGAGCCCTGACCCAGAGGCCGACAGCTCGGGACACCCCAACAGGAGTTGAGGCAGAGCCTGGGGTACACAGGGCTGACTGGAGCAAAAGTCATAAAGAATCAACCAAGTTTTGGAGTTATGTTGCCACAACCCTCCACCAGCCCAGATTTTAAAGACTGTGGTCATTCGAGGCATTAGAAAAAAACAACTTTGGGTCCCCGCAGCTGGCCCGGCCCACATGCCCACACCTGTGAACACATCACCCCACACGGCGAAGGGGACTCGGCCGTGCTGAAGTTAAGGATCTCGGGATGGAGATTCTCCTGACCACCCGGTGGGCGCTCTGTGGCATAGGGTGTCTGTAAGAAGCCGAGAAGGAGCCACGGGACAGGAGCAGGGCTCGCGGCCCCAAGAGCTGGAGACGGTGGGAAGCAGGTTCTGCCAAGAGCCTGCAGGAGGGATCAGCCCTGCCGAGGTTCTCGCCAGTGAAGCCCACTCCTGACTCTCGGCCCCCAGAAGTACAGGCTGCTCATCTGTGTTGTTTTAAGCCATGGCATCTGTGGTGTTTGTACAGGAGCCCGAGGGAGCCAACAGAGCCCCACCTTTCCACCAGCAGAGCGAGCTAAGGCAGCAGAGCTCCCAGGGCCCACCTCCGAGGTGCCCAGGACAGGTAACGGGAAAGGAAGGGAATCCCAGAGAAGGAGGCAAAGGGCTGTGAAGTCACCCACAGGAGCCGCCGCACCACCCCCAGGGCGGAGGAAGCTGGATGCGTGCGCAGTGGAGTCTGGGGGCTGCGGTGGACGGGCTCCGCTGCGTACCCCGTGGCCCTGCTCTGTGACCTCCATGGCCAGGCTGCCCTTGTCCCATCCGGTGAAGAGGGCAGGAGGCTTGTCCAGAGCTCACGGGTCTCCAGGAGCCCAGTGCCAAGATTCAAGGTGTGTTGGGGTGTGGGCAGGTGTGTGCCGAGTGAGGGGAGCCCACACCCATGACCAGGCGAGTGGAGTGTGGGAAACACCACTCTGCTCACTCTGCTCCTTTGTCTCCCCTGCCGTAACCCCCCACCCCGCTGACTCGGGCTTGACCGCGTAGCTTGCTGTGCTTGATGGACTGGGCAGTGGGGACAGCTCTGAGCAGACGGCAGGCGGCCAAAGTTTCCACCAGCTCTGCACACCTGCCCCGCTCCCTAGGAGGAGCATGTCCCGGGGGTCCCCTGCAGCCTGGACCTGGGACGGACCAGTGAGCAAGGGTCCTGCTCATGGCTGAAGCCACTGAGCCGGATGCACAGCAGCTGAGCAGGACAGACCCCAGCCCGGGAATGCGCCGCTGCTCCACAGGCTGACATTGCAGCGTGACTGGGGAGAAGGGCTGCCAGGCCCAGTGCTAAAAGCCACCTCTTTGGCCACAGCCCCTGTGCCTGGTGGGGAGAATTAACAAAATTTACTCAGAGTCACAGTTTCAACAGTAAGAATGTGTATGTGCTTGGTGAGGGGGCAAGGAGGGGCTGCTGAGGCCGGCTCTGCCCAGAGAGGCTCGTCGCCGTCCAAGGGAGACCAGCACTCAGCGCTCCAGAGAGCTTCTGAGGAGTGGGTGCCCTTTTTGGCCTCAGGGACCTCTGCCGTCACGAAGCTTATCTTGGTGTTTTCAGCAACGACACGTTGGCAGCAGCCGCTGAGTCCGCCATCCTGTTATGAAGGAAGTTGTGCTGAGGGAAAAGGGAGCACAAACTGGCATAAAGACAATAAACAGAGGTGCACCAAGAGGAAAACAATACACGGAGAAGCCAAGACCACTGCCCTGGGCTGACCGCCCCGTGCCTCAAGTCTCTGCCGAGGGTTTTTATTTCAAACCCTTCTCAGCCAGGTGCCCGAAGCAGGGTCTGTCCCGAATCCCGGGGCCACGTGCCAAGGCCCCTACTTGGGGGAGGAGGCCCTGAGTGGCCTTAGCCCCAGGACCTCTGCCAGGAGCCGGACATCCGGACATTGCCTGGCCTGCCCCACAGGGCCCAGTCGGGGAAGGAGGTGCTTTGGGAAGCTGCAGTCGCTACTTCTAGCCAACAGAAGGCCGTGTGGCCAGGGAAGAGGCCATGACCAGAGCCAGACCTAGCTCAGGCCTCTTGGCTGTGTGGCCCCAGGCTAGTTTCCAGGCTTCTCTGAGTCTCCAGGTCCGTGTATGTGAACCGGACATACGACCGTGCCAATCCCAGAACATCTTGGAGAGGACGAGAGATGCATGAAAATTCTCGAGAAGAGTGGCTGAGCCACGGAAGGTTCCTTTGAGGCACAGCTGTTGGGTCGGAGGAAGGGAGACGCTGTCCCGAGACCCCCGCTCTGGGGTGCCTGGGGTGGTGTGGTCGGGCGGGAAGCCCTGACCCCGTGTGGCACGGTCAGAAGCCGATTTACTGTGCTAGAAAAACGGATGACTGTGGGGAACTAGTGACTTCCAGCCACGGCTGGACGAAGGCAGCGAAGCAGCCCCAAGAACCAACGAGAAGGAAGTTCTGGGGCAGAGGCCGGGTTTTGGATGCGTCTGCAAACAGCAGCACAAACTGTCGGTTACCCGCGTGAGGAAACGCCAAACCTGCTTTCCCCGAGCACCTCTGAGGTTCACGTGCTCCGTTTGTGCTGCTGACCTCAGGCTTCACTTGGAAAGAGAACTTAAAGCTGCTGTGATGTCAACAACACAATTTTAACATTTCTATTCTACCGCAGCAAGTGTGTCTTTCTGCGCTTCATGTCAAATGCAAAGATAAACTTTTACCCAAACCGTCACAGACTCAAAAGGCGACAGCCAGGACTCGGAAGGACGGGGCTTTTCTGTCGTCTTCCCAAAGTGGTGGGCGGCCTCCCCTGGCCCTCGGCTCGCCCTGGGACCAGCCCGGGCAGGGTCCCCACTCCCCAGGAGAATCCCCTGGCCATGCTGGCCTGCCCCTGGGCAATGGGCTGAGCTCCAGTAAAGCAGGTGCTGACCCCGTTCAGGGCCCGGGGGACAGCCCTTGGGCTGGGGCAGCTCCACCAAGACTCGGTGTCTTCGTGCAAAACTCCAGGACCCCGTGGGCTGCCTGCTGAGCCCGGGACCCAAAGCCTCTCAGGGCTCAGACCTTGGCTCTCTGGGAGAACCCACCTGGGCCAGACCCCAGCTTCCAGAAGGTTCCACCGTGGCTGTTTCCCCTTAGACAGGAGGTGGCACGGCCAAGTGTGAACACGGGAGGTGGTGCCACCTCCTGGGGCTGAGGGGGTCGCCACGCTCTCCAGGCCGTGCGTCCGAGGTTGAGGTTGGCTGGGGCACAGGCTCTCTCCCCGCCAGGAGCCCCATGTCTGCCTCTGGTCTGCCCTCCGATCCCAGCACCCAGCAGCTGCTCAGGCATCTCAGGACTTCCCAGCTCTCTCAGGTTCTTCGGGGGACTCAAGAAAGCCCCAAGCACCCACAGACCCCGGGGGGCTGGTGTGGAAGGGAAACTGCAGAGCCAGGGCTCAGGCAGCTCTGTCGGGAGAAGGTGGGTCGGCAGGACTGCCTGTGCCGTCTGGCAATGCCGGGGCCCTCCAGGGGTCCCGCGCGAGCTGCTCCTGGGTGCTGGGCAGACCCCGCAGGCCCAGACGGTCAGCACCGCTCCCCACCTGCCCCATCGGGGAATGTCCCTGTGAGGAGGTCCCACTGTTGGACAAATTTCCTTAGCACAGAGCAGCACAGGGGCATCTGCTTGTTGTCTCCCCTCAGCTTTAGGGGACTCGGCAGGGTGAGAGCCCAGCCTCTGACTCCAGGGAGGGACGGCATCTCCCCGCCTGGGGAAGCTCAGGCTCGTCAAGCTGCACGTGGAGCCGAGCTGCCCCCATGCTGGGAGGTTTGGGGAGCAGGTGGGGGGGCGTCTGTGGGGGGGGTTGTGCAGCAGCCTCGGGAAGCTGGCCCTCGGCACCGCGGCAGGGGGCCTCCTGCAGCCCGGGGAGGGGGCAGGTCATGCTCCCAGTGACGGGCCGCCGGGGACTGCAGAGCAGGTGCCTCAGACTTCAGGGCCGCGTCGGCCGAGGGTTCTTCCCCAGCTCCCAAACGCCTGCACTTGGACACTCCGTGGCACGCACGCAGCCCCCTCCTCAGCTGGAACCTGCCTCTCCTCAGTGCCGTCCATTCCGCACACCAGGCCCCCGGGAGCCGAGGGCTGTCCCAGCCCCTCCTCCTGCCCCCCACCAGCAGGCCTGGCTCAGACCTCCACTTCCCTCACCAGCTCTGCCCCCCGTGCAGCCACAGGGACCCCAACAGGGAGAGGCCAGGTTCCTCCGCTGGCTCCCTACACCCCTCCGTAACTGCCCCCAATTTCCCTTCCAAAGACCAAACCGGGCACCACCTACGCCCCAGCCTCCAGAACGCAAGGAGCTACGACTACAGTAATGTTACATTTCACTGTCGATAAAAGGTGCTGTCACCGCCAGACGTGCCAGGACAAGCTTGCTCCTTTCCTTTCCTTTTGGCGGGCGGGAACCTCGAGTAAGAGGTCGGGGCAGATCCCGACCCAGCCTTGCTCGTCTGCTTCCCCACTTCCTCCCAATCTGCACACCCCCTCGCCCTCCAGGACCCTGCAGAGTGGCTGGTTGTTGCATGTGTGACTTCAGTGGACTACGTGGCTGAGTACCCTCCTTCTTTCCCCACTCCCCGGGTCGCTGCGTGAAGCCTGGGGCTGACCCGGAGCTGCTGGGCAGTAAGTTACCCACTCGTGTCTGCCCGTGCTGCCCGTCCGCCATGTGCTGCCTGTCCATCCATCCTGCACTGCCTGTCCACCCTGTGCTGCCTGTCCATCCATCCTGCACTGTCTGTCCGTCCTGTGCTGCCTGTCCATCGGTCCTGCACACTGTCCATCCAGCACTGCCTGTCCATGCCATGTGTCCTCTTTGGCCAGGCATTGGGTCTTGCTGGTGCACGTGAAACCCCCCAGGAACTGTGTACTGGAAGGTCACCTCCGTCTGCTCCCTCACCTGTGGCCGGGCCATCGTGGCCAGCCCTCCTCAGGTCACTGCCTGCGCCAGGGAGCCCTCTGAGGGTGGACATGGGAGCTTTCAGCTTGGACTTGCTGCTTTTTAACAGCAAAGGACTGCAGGGGATGTGGGGCTTGCAGTGTCTGAACCCCACTGCATCGGCTACAAGCAGCCCTGTGGCTCCTGTGGCAGCACAGGTTCCCTTCTGGGCACAGTGGAGCCACACAGGGCCCCGGAGCCAGGTGGACACATCCGGCTCTGCAAGGACGCGGGACCCACCCAACCCACGCCTGTGCGTCAGGGCAGGCAGCTGAACCCAGCCCAGCAGTGCGCTCTCCAAAGCTTGGATCCTGAGATAGTCACCTCCTGGAAAGACGATGTTTTTCACAACACTGACAAAATGAAATCATGAGCTTGGCATCTGGGCCTGCACCACTGCCCAGCCTGAGTCAAGGCCACTGGGCCTGAAGGGGCCCAAGGGACGTGGTGAGCGTGTTTGTCTTGGAAGCAGAGGCCAGCGCGGCACTCACGGGTGCTTGTCAGACTGTTGTTGCTAAAATGTTTTCAGTTTCCAAGAAGAGTGCTGCCCAGGATGAAGCCCAGGCAACTCCACCTGCAACTATTTAGAGAAAAAGCAGCAGAGAGCGGCATTTGAGAAGAGGAGCTGGTAGAGCTGTGTTAGCATTTCTGTCCGTCAAATGCCATTTTGTCAGAAGACCATTTGGTCTGAAGCTGCAGCGCACCCTCCCCGCCTCCCCAGCCCACGTGCCATGGGGCACTGCTGCCTCACTTGCTGGCCTTCGCCCCCCTCCAGCCCGCAAGCAGTGGCCTGGTGGGGAAAGGCAGGCGCAGAGTCTGGCAGGTCCCCTCTGTCTTTGCTGCAATCGGGGTTGAGGTCCATGGTCCACGCTTGCCGGACGGACCCTCGGTGGCCCAGCGGAAGCTGATGGTGGTGGCCGGCTTGGTCCAGCCCCAGGCTTGGGCCTCCCACCAGGCCCTCCGCAGTGCCCCCCGCTCGCAGGGAGCCTTGCCACCTTGCACTGCAGCATGTGCGCCCCACTCCCCCCACCCTTTCCCCCTGTCCCTGGGCCCCGGGCACAGAATTTGGACTGTTTATTGTCCCAGAGAATAACTGATAGGGAAGGACTAATGAAGATGAAGTGCAACAAGGCTGTTTGATGCCGACTGCTGATTTAAGGCACTGATTTAAGCTCTTTATACCCCACAGCTCACAAAACCTCCACAAAACCCCAGGTTTTGCAGGGTAGAGTGGCTGACCCCCGGTAAGAGGCCTTGCTTCTGGAACCGTTGGGTGCTGGCCAGTGTGCCAAGGGCTGAGTCGGGTCCATGCACAGCCCATGCAGGCCCCAGGGTGGAAACCACAGCTTGTCCTTGTGAGAGTAACAAGGAGCATTGTGGGTCCTCTGCCTTAAAAGCACCCAGAGTCTGGGGGCCAACTTGCGCTGCTCCCCCATGCCTGGGACACAGGAGCAAATCTGCCTGGCCAGGCCGAGTAGCAGTGGGATGCGGGAGCCGGAGCCTAGGCCGTGCGGAAAGGCCACCTCTGTCCCCACGACTCTGAGACCGATGGTGCCCTGACACGAGTGCCCACTCCCCTGCTCACCAGCGAGGCCTTGGCAGTCCCCATCCCCGGGAGGGAGGCAGTGCACCAGGGCTTCAAGAGCTAAAAGAAAGGGGACACGAGAAAAGCAGCAGGGGGAGTACAGGGGCCTAGAGAGGAGAATGCAAGAGCCCAGACAGACATGCCATGTGGAGCTGGTGGCTCCCAGGCATCCATGACAGTGGCCTCAGCTGCAACGTGGCCAGGAACCTTCTGGAATGGCAGGGGCTGCACAGCTGAAGTCCCCAGCCTCAGACATCTGTGGTCGGACTCTTGAAGTCCCTTGTCCCATCGCTGAGCTGCAACTGCACGGTCTCTTCCAGGCAGAGGTGAGGGCCTCTCCTGTTATGGACCCAGTGCAGGGTGGGTGTCGAGCAGCCGGCACATGCATCCGTGTGGCTGTGTCACCCGGGAGCCACCAGGGGCAATGCCAGCCTCCTGGTGCATTTTCCTACACCAATTCTCGAGGGGCTTCCTGCTTCCCTGCATCCTCACCCCCCACCTGCAGACCCTGGTGGGTGCACATGGAGAGAGCACTGGTGGTCTGCAGGGCCGAGGAGGCCAGGGGGCCGTGCAGCTGTGGCTCAAGTTCCCACAGGGCCCTGCTGGGGTCGCAGGGTCAAGTGTGGACTCAGAGCTCATGCCCTTGGCACCCACATTTATTCTTGTCCCTGCATGCAGCGCATGAGCGTGCACAGCTCGCATGCCGCTGGATGGGGACATGTCTCACCTGAAGCTCAGCTGCTGAAGCTGACCGGATGGGGCCGGGAAGACGCATGCACCTCAAGGTCACTGCAAAGGTCACTGCCTGCTGCTGCCCCGCTCTGTCAGCCATGGACATGAGCTGGGAAACTCATCCCGAGTTAATGGATATGTCTCCAGCTCTGGAAAACACAACTCACATTTGGCAAATGCCCCTCGGCCTCCCTCCACCCCAGTGGCACCCGCAGGCTTTCCAGGAGATGCAGTTCGGGCGCGAAGACACGAGGGCTCTCAGGGCTTTATCCCGGGTCCACCTCTCAGCTTTGTGCAGCCTTTTAACAAGCGTTTTTGTTTGTGAAAAGACATGGAACCCCAGCTTCTAGAAAGGTCCAGTCGGAGCCGAGAGGAGGGCCCCTGTGCGGGAGGCCTTGTCTTCACCGCACAGGGGGTGCTGGGCTCCCTCGCGGGGTGCTGCAGGGAGCCCCCTCTCCATCCCCACGGCCACGGCCACAGTGAGCCGCCTTCCTCCCCCGTGGCCACCGCTGACCTCTGGGACGTCCCCTGCAGGCACCTGGGCAGACAGGAACTCCAGCCCCTTCTCTGTGGGCAGCTTCCTTGAAGAGTGGGCGTCTAGTCTGTGTCTTGCTTCTCCGCCTGCTTGCTGAGTCACCACATCTGGAATTCTGCGAGGTGCAGCTTGTCAACAGGTTACAGGTGCGGAGGGGCCAGGCCGGGGCCTGCGGGTCTCGTACGCACGGAGCTTAAAGCAGCACCAGGCCTTCTTGGCTGCTTTCCCTCAGGTGCTGCCCGGCCCTGCTCGGCCTGGCCTGTCACCCTCCCCTGGGGTAGGTGGGCGGGGGGCGGGACAGGCAGGCGGAGCCTGGGATAGGTGGGCATGTCCTGAGCGGAGCAGGTGGGCGGGGGCCTGGGGCCGATGGGAGGAGCCTGTGGGGGCAGGCGTGTCCTGGGCAGAGGCATGTGGGCGTGTCCTGGGGGCACGTGGGCGGGGTCCTGGACGGGGGGGGGGGCATGTGGGCGTGTCCCGGGGCGGGGGTGTGAGCGTGTCCTGGGCGGGGCATGTGGGCGGGTCCTGGGACGGGGGGGGCAGGTGGGCGGGTCCTGGGCGGGGTACGTGGGCGTGTCCAGGGGGGGACAGAGGCATGTGGGCGTGCCCCGGGCGGGGCATGTGGGCGTGTCCTGGGGATCATGTGGGCGTGTCCCTGGGGGCACGTGGGCGGGTCCTGGGTGGGGCATGTGGGCGTGTCCCAGGCAGAGGCATGTGGGCGTGTCCCGGGCGGGGGTGTGGGCGGGTCCTGGGCGGGGCATGTGGCCGTGTCCCGTGGGGGCATGTGGGCGGGGCATGTGGGCGTGTACGGGGGCGGGGCATGTGGGCGTGTCCCGGGCGAAGGCATGTGGGCGTGTCCTGGGCGGGGCTTGTGGGCGGGTCCCGGGCGTGGAATGTGGGCAGGTCCGGGGGGGGGCAGAGGCATGTGGGCGTGTCCCCCGGGCGGGGCATGTGGGCGGGGGCGTGTGGGCGTGTCCCCGGGTGGGGAATGTGGGCGTGTCCTGGTGGCGGGTGGGCTTGTCCCTGGGCGGGGCATGTGGGCGTGTCCTGGGCGGGGCATGTGGGCGGGGCGTGTGGGCGTGTCCTGGTGGCGGGTGGGCTTGTCCCTGGGTGGGGCATGTGGACGGGTCCTGGGCGGGGCGTGTGGGCGTGTCCTGGGCGGGGCATGTGGGCCGGTCCCGGCGGCCCCGCCTGCAGTGAGGTCGGACCTCGTGGCGCCGGGAGGTCACGGTGTTCGCGCCCCCACCCGGCCCCATGGGCTCGCGCGCGTTCCCGCAGGCCGGCGGGTGGGCGCCTGGGTCCCCGCCCTCGCGGGTGGAGTGTGGGGTCTCCTCGGGGGGGAGAGGGAACACGGCGGCCGCACGGGCGCGGGGTAAGGGGCGCGAGGCCGCGGGGCCCAGAGGGGGCAGCTCCGACGCCCTCCGCACGTTAACTCGGGCGAGCAGACCCGAAGCCGGGGTCCCCCCTGGGCGCGCGCCCCACACGGCATCCCGAGCAGGCTGGGGTAGGGGCCGGGGCTCTGGATTTGGAGGGAGACGAAGGCCCTGAGACCCTCCTCTGGTCCTGCCCCCCGCGGCCCCCGGGCCGTCCACAGGAAGTTCAGGGGGGCCTTGGAGAGAGAGTCCCCAGATGAAACGAGGACGGGGTGCCCTGCGACCACGGTCAGGAGGGCCTGGAGAGTGGCCCCACAGCTGTCCCCGGGCTGAGGTCGTGACCACACACCCTCGGCCTCCCACTCAGGCTCACAGCCACTTCCCTGTGGACCCGGCGCCTCCCCCCGTGGCCTTGCTCGTGCCCACCTTGCCATCTGATCCCCGGCTCTCACGTACCCCCCATGGCCCTGGGCCTGGGCATTTTCGGTGGCTCTGGCCAGGTACATAAAAGCCCCAGGCTGTGGGAAGCAGGATGACATCGGCGGTGCTGGGTCACCACGGCAACACGCTGTCCACTCCGCGGGAAGAAGCAAACAAGGCGGCTTTTGGTGGGCTCCTGCACAGCGCACCATGTGGGGTCTGTCTGCCCCAGGCCTGTGTGGGACGGATCGATGTGAGTGAGATGTGGCCTTTCTCCCGGGAGAGCAGGGGCTCCGTAAGGGGCTCCGGGCCTCTGGGCCCCAGGCGGGCAGCATCTGGGGTGCTGGCCTCTCAGGGGAACAGCCTTTCCAGGTAAATGGTGTGTAGAGGGCAGGCCAGGAATCGAGCCCCTCACACTGCGGAAACCCCGGAAAATCCCCAGGTGCGCAGCAGGAGGCTGGAGGCGGAGGGTCTGCAGCCACCAGTCCTCCCACTCCGGGGGCCCGGCCCGAGGTCCATATCTCTCCCCTTGATCTGGAGCTTGGGGTCCCGGCAGGCTTGGCCTCAGGGGGCACAGGACGAGCCCCCACGCCAGCCAGGAAAGACCACACAGGTCTGCCTGGGACTGTGGGACCTTAGAACTCACGGGCGAGGTCACCCGAGGCCCCTCCCAGAAATAAAAACCAATTTAACCAATTTAATGGAAAACACGTCTAGACCACAGTGTCCTGCATTATCGTGTGCCGTGATGCGTTTTGCTGGTGGTTCTAGGAGCTGTGAGGACAACGCTGGGCGTGCACAGCAGATGGGAGAATGATGCCTGGTGCCACTGGACGTCCATTTTCCAAAGACCAATGGCGAGGGACAAAGGTGAAGAGGAGCAGGGGCCGGGGGGCGAGGCACGTGCAGGTGGTGAGAAGCACTGGGCGCTGCACCCATCCCCAGGATGCGGCAGAGGACGGAGGTGCTGAGGCTGTGGCCGAGCTACTGGGCAGCACAGCTGCTGTGCACACGGTGGCAGGATGTGGAGGGCGCCCTGTGGAGGGCACAGAGGCCTTAGGACGAGGAGACGGGAGCAGGGGCAGCCCCTGAGCCAGGCATGGCACTGATGGGGGCAGGGGCTTGGGTGGGGGCACGGCAGGAGTGAGTAGAAGACGGAGAAACCCCCAGAGAGTGCTGAGGCCAGGGCCATGGGAGTGCCGGGGGGAGTCTCCCTGTGGCCTCCGGAGGGGTGCCAAGCAGCCGGGCCCCTCCAAGGGCCGAGGCCGGGAGGAGGCAACAAGCCCGGGGCTGCCCAGAGCCGGCGCAGCTGCAGCAGAATCGTGATGGGCGCCAGTGATGGGGCTCGAGCGCAGCCACGTTATCCTTGGGACTGGCCCGTGTGAATGGGGAGGAGGTGAGCCCTGGGCATTTGGGGACCCGCTCTGGCATCAGCAGGAGGGTGAGTGGACCTCAGCAGCTCAGGTCAGTGAATGCAGTCTGAGGGGAGCCAAAGGAGGGTGCAAGGCCTCTGGGGGGCAGGCAGGTGGGGGCGTATCCAGGGACAGGGGTAGATTCTTGGAGGCGAAAAGTTAAAATCAAGGATCCAGGGAGCTCGGGAACGGGATGCAGAAATAGACAATTACCAGGCGAGGGAGCCGGTCATGAACTCCACCGGCAGCCGGGGCAGTTACAAATCTGGGAGCAGGGGAGCGGCCCGAGGGAGAGGGTCACCCACGCAGGTTAGTCTTCCTGGAGGGTGGATGGAGCCGAGGCGGGGCAAGACACTGCCACGAGTTTGGTGACAGGTCCAGTGTGTAGGTGAGAAAAAGAGAGAGGTTGCAGCAAATTTAACATTTAATGAATACAAAATTGATTCAGTAAAGACAATTTTACATTTAAAGCTATAATTTTATTCTGTATTCTGTAAGAGAAGGAAGATCAACAAATGAAGGAGAGAAGTGGGAGGGGAGGGGCTAGAGAGAAGCAGACGCCAAAGAAGGAGAGAGGTGGGCAGCGTGGGGCGGATGGGGACCCCCCAGCTGGGCTGTGGCCTCAGTGTAAGGCCCTCTCACCCCTTGACCTATGTTAGTGGGGTTCCCTACCCTTTACTTTTTAATTCAACTGTTTTTCCCTCTGCTCACAGATGTTTTACGTGCCTGTATCAGCTTCCTGGGCTGCCATAACAAATGACCACAAACTTGTGTCTTAAAACAACTTCGTCCCTCAGTAGTGGAGGCTGGAGTCTGAAATAAAGGTGTTGGCAGGTCGGTCCGCTCGGGGGCTCAGGGGAGAACCCGTGCCGCACCCTCTCCAGGCTTCTCGTGGTGCCGGGCACTCGCCCGCTTTCCCCGACTTGGGGCGGCCTCCCCGACCCCTGCCTCCGTCCCCACAGCCTCCTACTCCCTGTGCCCCCGTGTCCTCTCCTCTTCTGTTTGGGGCCACCCAAATCCAGGACCCACTCATCTCGAGATCCTTAGCTTAACCACATCTGCAGAGACCTTTTCTGGGGTTAGGATGTGGACGTGTTTTCTCGGGGACACTGTTCACCCCTCTGCGATGCCCCTCTACTGTGGAGCACAAAAGTATGAGGATGAAAATGTCCTTCTCCCCAAATCCCATTATTCCAAAGAGAAACACTAATGACATTTTAGCATATTTCTTTGTCTTTTTTTCCTATATATTTCATGGGAGAAAAGGTCCATATATAAAATTTTACATCATGAATTTTTAATCCACTTTATTAAAGCATAATTTACGTGTACAGGCCCATGAGTTTTGACAAGCATATGCACTGCCCAACCCCCACCCCAGTAACATCCAGAATGTTCCATCACCCCAGGGGTTTTCCTCCTCCACCCCATCAGGCTTTTCCTTGAAGTCATCACAGTCATTTCACATGTCTTCAGACCTCTCCATCCACAGGATTTTTAGGCACTGTGTGATATTCCATTGTTCATCCATTCAAAAACTATTTACTGAGTGCCAGTGAAGTGTCAGACACTGCACTGGGCTGGGGGTTTGAGGGTAACAATAAATAGACACGGCAAATGCCCCACGGAGCTCAGAACACGGCGAGAAGCTCTGGGAGATTTTCGCCATCATGCCTCAGATATCGGGTCCCATTTTTTTCTGACATAACGCTGTAAGTTGTAAGAACATCTTCACCTACATCCCTTTTCTTCAGGATGGCTTATCAAAAGTGTAATGAACAGGTCAAAAGGTGTCCTTTCTAAAGGATAATGATGTATATTTCCCCAGAAATTGGTGCTTATAAAGTCTTGACAGCAGTGAATGAGACAGTCAACAGACTTCACCCTTGTCAGCTCAGGGAACTATCATCCGATGAGTCAAAACACAAGATCCTTATAGTTTACTTGGCAATTCTTTGATTACTGGCAAGTAATCATATGTTTATTAGCTCCAAAGGACATGGGTGTGACCTTGGCCCGTTTATCGATTGGGAAAGGACTGTGCTCTCTGGGGAAGGAGGCCCAGCGCCTGGGAAGGAGACGTTCTCTGAGCTGTGACTGGAAATGGGTACAGCAATGCCACCCCCAAGGCCTGGGTGCAGCCAGGCACCTGCGAACTCCAGCCCGGGTGGGCGATGCGGAGAGGCTGCAGGCTGGAGGGCTTTGCCAGGCAGGGGGTCCTCCCAGGCTCACATCATCCCCAGGTGCCTGCCACTGTCTGCAATTGAATGACGAGGTGACAGCACTGGTTCTGTCTCCTAGGGGCTACTGACTCAGCACTATAGCACCCGCCTTGGGCCACAAAGCAAACAAGGAGCATTAAGCAAACTTGCTGTCAATATGGTGTTGCTAATGCTGAGAACTTGCCTGATTTTTTTAAGCTCAAAGTCTAATGTTTGGATCCCAAGATTCTCCTTCCCAGCCTTAAGCCAGCGTAACAACTAAGTGGAAACAGTTTGTACTGGATGATAGATTGTAAACAGCTGGTGTAATCAGGCTTTCCCTGCCCAAAAAACTGCAAATAAAAAACCCACACGTTTAATAAACAGATGATGAATCAGAATGGGAACAGGAAAAGAGGAGAAAGGGAGCACGCCCCTTGGATTCAGGGCTGGGTTGGCAGAACGCAGCCGGCGTGAGGCTGGGTCTGCTGCTCGCCCTCGAGCAGACGACACAGCCGTCCGCTCACCAGCAGTTCCCTGGCTCGGGGTCCACAGCCTGGGCCCAGAGGAGCACTGTGGCCACAAATCCACTCTCAAAACCACGTGAAACGAGCAACTCTCAGACAGAAGTGAAATGGTGAGGATTAGTGGGTTCTGGAGACACCAGAGTAAGTGCTGTGGGCCCTGAGAAAGGAGAACGGCAAGACCCAGCCCCTAGAACAGAGTGGGGTGCCCTGGGGCCCAACTGGGCAGCCTGAAACCAGGTGGTATGTGTGAAAGCTCAGGAGCCACCCTTGGAGTCCATGAGTTTAGGAAAATCCTGTGGGTGAGGACCCCAGAGGGTTCCCTAATGACCAAGACAAACCCAGGGCAGGAGTATGGCAGCTGCCCAGATGCTGCAGAAAGCTGTGGGGAGGCTTTTCAGGACCAGCTTCCTGGGGCTGAATCCCAGCTCAGCCACTGACCAGCTGTGCTGTGATGGCCACCTTGGGCCTTTCTGGCCGTTACTGGAGGTGTCTGGCATTTGGCAGATGTCCTCTCCACATCATATCCAACGTCTTCACCACCTTTCCTAACCCCACAGCCCACTTCAGCTCCTTCCTTCTCAGTGTGGTCCATCCCTAATCTCAGTCCCCTTGAACCCCACAGCGTCCTGCCCCTCTCAGGACCCACCACTCCTGCCCCTGCTTCTGTCCTCTCCTTCTGTCCAGGCCACCCCCACCTGCCACCCTGTCAGTCCCTGGCAGCATCTCTTCTTACTTGGAGGAGCATGTTTAGGAGGGAAAGGAAACTGCAAAGTCGATCAGGAATTAACAGTAATGAAAACCAGGGCAAGGAGAGTTTTAAGAAGAGAGAATTGAGAAAGGTAACAAATGACATAACTGGAGTGCCACGGAGGGGGGATGGTGGCCTGGGGGAGAGCAGTATAGCCAGACCAGTGACTGGCCAGGGATGGACGTGACGTGGCAGCGATGAGCAAGTGAGTGTACGATGGAGAGAGAAGATCGGGGGGGTGGGGGCCCAGGAGGGGCCGTTCAGGCTGTGGAGATCTCCGCACATCAAGAGGCGGAAGAGAGGAGTTGGCAGAGATGGGGCAGAGCAGAGGGGACTGAGGGCACTTCTGCAGGCCAGGAGCTTGAAGAAACAAAGGAAAAAGGGGCACAGGTGCCTCTGTAGGTGGGGACTGCTGCAGAAGAATTCCCTTTCCATGTCCTGGGTGTCCCTGGATAGCAAGGAGAAAGCAGGTCTTTGCTCAGAGAGGGGGTAGCTGTGGGGTAGGGGGTGCAAGGGTTAGAAAAGCAGTTAGGAGGACAGAAGAGGGAAATGACCAAAGACCCATGAAGTAATTGACTATTGATGGCCCAGAAAGGATTAGAAACCATGTACGTAATAATTAAAGCATTAAAGTTTTTGAATGGACTAAACATGAGCTTGGAAAGAGCTAAAAAGAAAATTAATGACCTTTAAGACAGTTCCAAAGAAGTTACCCAGAATGCAGAATAGAGACCCAAAGGGAAAGAAAATATAAAAATGAAGTCAAGAAACATGGAGAAGAGACTTCCATGTTTGGCTATAATAGAGTATCTGGTATGAGACTAGCCTGCCCACCACAAACAAACAGAAAACAGGCAAATCATCAGAAACTCTTGTTTTAAGATGACGTACAACAGGCAGTGCATGACAAGACCCGTGATATGAGGGAAGCAAACTGCCTGGGAGCATTTTCTGGGCCCCAGCACAGGTTGGGGAACCCAAGGAGAGCACAGATATCAGAATTCAGGAAGGCCAAGGCCACTGAAATCTGTGGGGCAAAATACTGGAAATGAAGGAATTATACAGAAAGAACTCCGGAACTCTGCACAGGGCTCCCCTTGAGCCTTTATTTGAACACTAAGCTGCACATGTGTCAGACACTACTCCAGAGGCAAAGAACTACCGCTTGGGAGCTGTAATCTGAACAACTCAGAGCTTCCAAGGGCTGGAGATCTGGTTCTGACCAGCCAGAGTGAATAGCCCTTGCTGGACCCCTGGAACTCTCGGCAGAGACACCAGGAGGCCACAGCTCGGAGTCAGGCCAGACAAGCCAGAGAAAAGCTACTCCAGAATCACACCAGCAGAGGCTTAAAACAATCCTTGAAATATTTAACTGATCCACAATAAATTAACAATCTTTAAAGGAAAACAACAAAATAAAGAAACTCAGCAATGTAATATTCAAAATGTCCAGAATCTACTAGAAATAGGAAGGAGAAGGTAAATGTGGCTTATAACCAGGAGATAAATTAATCACTAGAAACAGACCCAAAAATGACATAGATGATGGAATTAGCAGAGAAGGGTTTAAAAGAGCTTTTATAAATATGTTCAGGGACTTAAGAAAACATGAGCACAATGAAGAGTGTGCCAGTTTGATATATTATGTCCCCCCAGAAAAAGCCATATTATTTAACACAATCTTGTCAGGGGCAGCTTCATTAACCTTTTTGATCAGGGTGTAACCTCTTGAGTGAATGCTTCCATGGGGATTTGATCCAACCCATTCAGGGTATGTCTTGATTAGTTTACCTGAGTCCTTTAAAGGGAGCTCTCACAGAGAACAGAGTGATGAAAATACCCTGGGATATGCTAAACCAAGACTCAGATGCTTAACCAAGAAATGTGTCCCAGAGTTGGCTCTGGAGAAGCTGAGGGAGGACAAAATGCCCCAAGAGGAGCTGTGAGAGATATTTTGGAGATGGCTGTTGAAAGCAGATGCTTGGAGACATTTGGAGATGCTAAGCTACGGACACACAGCATCTGAGAGAGGAGCTGAAACACAACTTGAGACAAACACCAACCACGTGCCTTCCCAGCTGACAGAGGTGTTCCATACGCCATTGGCCATTCTTCAGTAGAGGTATCCTATTGTTCATGCCTTAGTTTGGACACTTTTATGGCCTTAGGACTATAACTTTGTTACCAAATAAACCCCCTTTATAAAAGTGAATCCATTTCTGGTGTTTTGCACAACGGCAGCATTAGCAAACCAAAACCAAGAGAAAAAAGGAAAGCATAAAAAAAGAACCAACTGAAACTTCTAAAGTTGAAAAATACAATATCTGAAATGAAAGTCACTGGTAGACTTAATAGTAAAGTAGACACTGCAGAAGGGAAGATCATAAAGTTGAAGAAAGGGCAATGAAATGATCCAAGTTAAAATGCAGAGAGAGAAAGGCTGTGGAGCCTGTGGGAAACATCTATCAGTCTAATATGCATGTAGTCAGAGCCCCAACAGAAGATGAGTTGGAGCCAGAAAAAATTTAAAGAAATAATGACCAAAATTGTGTAGATTTGATGAAAAAAAAATCAACCCTCAGATGGAAGAAGTTCCATGAAGCCAGTCAGAATAAACACAAAGAAAACCACACCAAGGCACAACATAATCAAATTACTGAAAACCAATGATAAAGAAAAGTTCCTAAAAGCAACCAGAGAAAAAGGCAAGGATAAAGAGAAAAAGGCAAGGGAGCAAGGACTGGAAAGACTGTTGACTTCTCATTGGAGACTATGGAAGCCAGGACAAAATGGAACAACATCTGGAAAGTGCTGAAAGAAAAAAATGCCAACCCAGAATCCTATGGTCAGCAAAACCCTTCAAAACTGAAAACAAAATCATGACCTCTTTCAATGAAAGCTGAGAGAATTTTTTCTTCAATAGACACGCAATGCAAGAAGTGAAGAATGCCTCTCATGCTAAAGGAAAATGATTCCAGATAGCAATTGGGTCCATTCAAAGCAATGAAGAACACTGGAAACATTAAATATGTGATTATTAAAAGACCTTTTCTCAGTTTTAATGTCTTTATAAGAAATTTGACTGTTTAGAGCAAAATTAATAAAAATGTTTTGAGAGGAAGTATATGTTATAACATGTATGTTACTGATAAAATTATATAGAGAAAGCCCTGGGAACCCCTCAGAGCCAAAAAAAACAAAACCCATTCCCTATTTTTTTAAATTCCCCTTTGAGTTTCCTCTTGCTGTATTTTTAAATTTGAAATCCCCACAAAGACAGCTGACCCAGATAGCCAATCAAACCCATAGTTCATTACATTTGGCCCAATACAAAATAAAGCCCACCTACCCTATATCCACCCCTAAATGATGGATAAACCCTCATCAGTTCAATAGGTGTCAAGCTAATTTCCTTTTTATGTCTATAAGAATCATCTGTCATCCCTAGGAGCCCAAAGCTCCTTCCATTTTTGCAAAAGATCTGGCTTCCTTTGCTGTAGCAAAACTTTGATGTCCCAAATAAAATGCTATAATCTGCAAACTCAACTCCAATTTGTCTTTTGACATTATATATGTTATAACATATATAGAAGTAAAAATGCATGACAATAATAGCACAAAGGACAAAAGGTAGAAAATGGAAGCATTCTGTTGAAGGTCCTTATAATGAAATCAAGTAGCAAAATAGTATTTAAAGGTAAATTGTGATTAAGTTAGAGATGTGTATAGTAAACTCTAGAAAAATCACTAAAAACATTAAAGGAAGAGGCATAGTATTTTAGTTTCCCAGGCTGCTTAAAGCAGATAACATGAAACAGGTTGTCTTAAACAATGGTGTTCCTGTTTGCTGATGCTGTTGGAATGCAAAATACCAGAAATGGATTGGCTTTTATCAAGGCGGTTTATTTGGTTACAAAGTTACAGTCTTAAGGCCACAAAGTGTCCAAGGTAAAGGGGTACCTTCACTGAAGGATGGCCAATGGCATCCAAAAACCTCTGTTAGCTGGGAAGGCACATGGCTGGCATCTGCTTGCTCCCAGGTTGCATTTCAAAATGGCATTCCCCAAAATGTCAGTGTCAGCTTCCAACAGCTGTTTTCAAAATGTGTCTCTCAGCTGCAGCTCCTCCAAAATGGCACTCTTAGTTGCTCTCCAAAATGTCACTCACAGCTGCTCTGAGTTCCTTCTGTTTGTCAGCTCTTTTATATGGCTCCAGTGATTTAATTCAGACCCACCCTGAATGGGTGGGGTAAACCTCCATGGAAATTATCCAATCAAAGGTCTTGCCCACAGTCACATCTCCATGGAAATACTCAGTTAATAGGTTCCAACCTAATCAACACCAATACATCAGCTCCCACAAGATTGCATTAAAGAATATGGCCTTTGGCGGGACATAATATATACAAACTAGCACAAATGGTATTTTATTAGCTTATAGTTTTGAGGTCGAGAAAAATGTCCAAATCAAGGAATCATCAAGGAAGGAATCCAAAATGGCAGATTAGGAGAGACAGAGCAAAATACCTCTCTGTGAAAAACACTAGATAAAACACAGAAAGTGTTCCAGAATAACAGTTCCAGGGTTCTACTGGGCTGGACAAGGTCTGCTACATCCACAGTGACTGTGCACTTGGTGAAACCAAGAGACTGCGTACGGAATCGAGTGAGTGTTTGAGTTGCTGGGGAAACAGCACTCACTGGCCATGGTGGGGAGAAACCTGGGTTTGGTGTTTGGAGGCAGGTTAGTTTAAAAACCCAGAAAACAGCTGCAGATCCAGCAGAGAGGCGCCCAGGTGAGCATGGTAGGGAGTGCCTTCCATGCCCCCGGCACTGCCCGAGTATCTCGTGTGGGTGATAACCTTTCACATACCCACAGCTAATTGTCCCGGAGACAGAACAGGCAGCTGTAGCAGGTGGAGGACTGCAGAAGTGGGAAGTTACCACGCCCCACACAGCCATCTTTTCAGCAGGCTGAGATGCCCCTTCATAGTGCCACAGCTGAGAGCTCCCCTTGGGGATTCTCCTTGCCTATGATGTTGCACTGTCTTCCTCTGTGGAGGCCCATGGACTGCACCCTTAGAAGCAGGGTCCCACACGGAAGAGCCAAGACCCTACACCAATCCCAGGGACTTGTGGGCACACAGCAGAGAGGGACTGTGGGGAAACTGAGCTGAAGGGGTGGACTCATGCAACAGCCCCAGGGTATTCCAGTCACAGCCCTGGGAATAGCTGGGAGTTCTGGGTCTTAAACTCATCTTCCCTTCCTAACTGCACAAGGCACACATCCCGCCCTCAGGGCCAGCAGTCCCAAACTGCACATGGAAAATTGGTGCACTGATTGGACCCCCATAAGGTCTGGACCCCCACTCACTGCACAAAGTTGGGAACAGCTGGCTTGAGGGTAATAGGTGGCTCAGGGGTGCCATCTGCTGGTAGGTCAGGGAAAGTGCACTCCATCAAGCTGTAGCTCTGACAAATTGTAGATAATTGTTCAAATAAGCCTGCATATGCTAAAAGAACCCTATCAAGATAAGCAAATGCAAAGAGGCCAAAAACAACAGAAAATTCTAATGCATATGAAGAAACCAGAAGATATGATAACCCAAATGCCCAAATCAAAAAATCAGAGGAGACATAGAACTTGGAGCAATTAATCAAAGAAGTAATCACAAACAACAAGATCATGGCACAGGATATAAAGGACATGAAGAAGACCCTAGAAGAGCATAAAGAAGAATTTGCAAGAGTAAATAAAAAATAGATGAGCTTATGGAAATAAAAGAAACTGTTGATCAAATTAAAAAGATCCTGGAAACACAAGCAAACTTGAAGAAAATGTTCTGGAGAGTGAAAGCACAAAAGAACGAATGGAGAAAAAATTCAGAAAATTTGAAATGGGTCTCAGGGATATGATGGACAAAATGAAGCACATAAATATAAGAATCATTGGTGCTCCAGAAGGGGAAGAGAAGAATAAAGGGCTAGGAAGAGTATTCAAAGACATTTTGGGGGAGCACTTCCTAACCCTTCTAAATGACAAAAATATGCAAATTATAGATGCCAAACAAACTCCAAACAGAATAAATGCAAATAAACCCACTCTGAGACATATTCTGATCATATTGTCAAATGCTGAGGAGAAGGAGAAAGTTCTGAAAGCAGCAAGAGAGAAGCAATTCCCTATATACAAGGGAAACAACATAAGACTAAGCAGTGACTACTCAGTGGCCACCACGGAGGGAAGAAGGCAGTGGTATGACATATTTAAAATTCTGAAAGACAAAAATTTCCAACCAAGAATTCTTTATCCAGCAAAGCTCTCCTTCAAATTTGAGGGAGAGCTTAAAATTATCACAAATGCTGAAAGAATTTGCTAACAAGAGACCTGCCTTACAAGAGATACTAAACCCTAACCCTACCAGCAGAGAAAAAAAAGAAAGGAGAGAGAGGTATGGAGAAGGGCTCAGAACTAAAGAGTTTTAGTAAGGGTACATTAAAGGAAATAAAGAGGAAACAGGAAAAAATATACCTGATAAATAAAAACAAAAGGATATGATGGCTGATTGAAAAAAATGCCTTCACAGTAATAACACTGAATATGAATGGATTAAACTCCCTAATTAAAAGATATAGATTGTCAGAATAGATTAAAAAATATGAACCATCAATATGTTGCTTACAAGAGAATCATCTTAGACCCAGAGACACAAAGAAATGCAAGGAAGTTAAAAGAGACAAAGAAGGTCACTACATACTAATAAAAGGGACAATTCAACGAGAAGAAATAACAATCATAAATGTCTATGAGTGGTGAGCTGTATGTTTTAGTTACTCCTCCAGGAAAGTAGGTAAAAAGCCAGGAACTGCGTGGACTGGACACCACAGAGCAATCTGTCTTTGGGCATACTTCATACAACACTCATGAAAACGTGGAACTGCTGAGATCACCGAAATCTGTAAGTTTTTGCGGCCAGGGGACCCGCGCCCCTCCCTGCCAGGCTCAGTCCCGGGGAAGGAGGGGCTGTCAGCTCCGGGAAGGAGAAGGGAGAATTGCAGTGGCTGCTCTCATCGGAAACTCATTCTACTGATTCAAACTCCAACCATAGATAGACTGAGGCCAGACACCAGAGACTCTGAGAGCAGCCAGCCCAGCAGAGAGGAGACGGGCATAGAAGGAAAACAACACGAGAAGCTCCAAAGTAAAAGCAGAGGATTTTTGGAGTTCTGGTGAACACAGAAAGGGGAAGGGCGGAGATCAGGCCTTGAGGCGCATATGCAAATCCCGAAGCAAGGCTGATCTCTCTGCCCAGGGCACCTTTCCTTAATGGCCCTGGTTGCTTTGTCTATTAGCATTTCAATAACCCATTAGATCTCTGAGAAGGGCCGTTTTTTTTTTTTTTTTTTTTTTTTAAATCCTTTTTGCTTTTTCTAAAACAATTACTCTAAGAAGCTCAATACAGAAAGCTTCAAAGAATTGAAATTTGGGCACGTCAAGTCAAGAGCAGAAATAAGAGAGCTCTGAGACAAAAGGCAATAATCCAGTGGCTGAGAAAATTCACTAAACAACACAACTTCCCAAGAAAAGGGGGGTGTCCGCTCACAGCCACCATCCTGGTGGACAGGAAACACTCCTGCCCATCGCCAGCCCCATAGCCCAGAGCTGCCCCAGACAACCTAGTGTGACGGAAGTGCTTCAAATAACAGGCACACACCACAAAACTGGGCGTGGACATTAGCCTTCCCTGCAACCTCAGCTGAATGTCCCAGAGCTGGGAAGGGGGAGCAGTGTGAATTAACAGAGCCCCATTCAGCCATCATTTGAGCAGACTGGGAGCCTCCCAACACAGCCCAGCAGCCCAGAACTGCCCTGGGGGGACGGCACTCACCTCTGACATAGCACAGTCATCCCTCAACAGAGTACCCGGGGTGCACAGCCTGGAAGAGGGGCCCACTTGCAAGTCTCAGGAGCCATACGCCAATACCAAAGACTTGTGGGTCAGTGGCAGAGACAAACTGTGGCAGGACTGAACTGAAGGATTAGACTATTGCAGTAGCTTTAAAACTCTAGGATCATCAGGGAGATTTGATTGTTAGGGCCACCCCCCCTCCCCGACTGCCCAGAAACACGCCCCACATACAGGGCAGGCAACACCAACTACACACGCAAGCTTGGGACACCAATTGGGCCCCACAAGTCTCACTCCCCCACTCACCAAAAAGGCTAAGCAGGGGAGATCTGGCTTGTGGAGAACAGGTGGCTCGTGGACGCCACCTGCTGGTTAGTTGGAGAAAGTGTACTCCACGAAGCTGTAGATCTGATAAATTAGAGATAAGGACTTCAACTGGTCTACAAACCCTAAAAGAACCCTATCAAGGACAGCAAATGCCACGAGGCCAAAAACAACAGAAAATTATAAAGCATATGAAAAAACCAGACGATATGGATAACCCAAACCCAAGCACCCAAATCAAAAGACCAGAAGAGACACACCTAGAGCAGCTACTCAAAGAACTAAAGATGAACAATGAGACCCTAGTACGGGATATGAAGGAAATCAAGAAGACCCTAGAAGAGCATAAAGAAGACATTGCAAGACTAAATAAAAAAATGGATGATCTTATGGAAATTAAAGAAACTGTTGACCAAATTAAAAAGATTCTGGACACTCATAGTACAAGACTAGAGGAAGTTGAACAACGAATCAGTGACCTGGAAGATGACAGAATGGAAAATGAAAGCATAAAAGAAAGAATGGGGAAAAAAATTGAAAAACTCGAAATGGACCTCAGGGATATGATAGATAATATGAAGCGTCCGAATATAAGACTCATTGGTGTCCCAGAAGGGGAAGAAAAGGGTAAAGGTCTAGGAAGAGTATTCAAAGAAATTGTTGGGGAAAACTTCCCAAATCTTCTAAACAACATAAATACACAAATCATAAATGCTCAGCGAACTCCAAATAGAATAAATCCAAAAAAACCCACTCCGAGACATATACTGATCACACTGTCAAACATAGAAGAGAAGGAGCAAGTTCTGAAAGCAGCAAGAGAAAAGCAATTCACCACATACAAAGGAAACAGCATAAGACTAAGTAGTGACTACTCAGCAGCCACCATGGAGGCGAGAAGGCAATGGCACGATATATTTAAAATTCTGAGAGAGAGGAATTTCCAGCCAAGAATACTTTATCCAGCAAAGCTCTCCTTCAAATTTGAGGGAGAGCTTAAATTTTTCACAGACAAAGAAATGCTGAGAGAATTTGCTAACAAGAGACCTGCCCTACTGGAGATACTAAAGGGAGCCCTACAGACAGAGAAACAAAGACAGGACAGAGAGACTTGGAGAAAGGTTCAGTACTAAAGAGATTCGGTATGGGTACAATAAAGGATATTAATAGAGAGAGGGAAAAATGTGGCAAACATAATCCAAAGGATAAGATGGCCGATTCAAGAAATGCCTTCACGGTTTTAACGTTGAATGTAAATGGATTAAACTCCCCAATTAAAAGATATAGATTCGCAGAATGGATCAAAAAAAATGAACCATCAATATGTTGCATACAAGAGACTCATCTTAGACACAGGGACACAAAGAAACTGAAAGTGAAAGGATGGAAAAAAATATTTCATGCAAGCTACAGCCAAAAGAAAGCAGGTGTAGCAATATTAATCTCAGATAAAATAGACTTCAAATGCAGGGATGTTTTGAGAGACAAAGAAGGCCACTACATACTAATAAAAGGGGCAATTCAGCAAGAAGAAATAACAATCGTAAATGTCTATGCACCCAATCAAGGTGCCACAAAATACATGAGAGAAACATTGGCAAAACTAAAGGAAGCAATTGATGTTTCCACAATAATTGTGGGAGACTTCAACACATCACTCTCTCCTATAGATAGATCAACCAGACAGAAGACCAATAAGGAAATTGAAAACCTAAACAATCTGATAAATGAATTAGATTTAACAGACATCTACAGGACATTACATCCCAAATCACCAGGATACACATACTTTTCTAGTGCTCACGGAACTTTCTCCAGAATAGATCATATGCTGGGACATAAAACAAGCCTCAATAAATTTAAAAAGATTGAAATCATTCAAAGCACATTCTCTGACCACAATGGAATACAATTAGAAGTCAATAACCATCAGAGACTTAGAAAATTCACAAATACCTGGAGGTTAAACAACACACTCCTAAACAATCAGTGGGTTAAAGAAGAAATAGCAAGAGAAATTGCTAAATATATAGAGACGAATGAAAATGAGAACACAACATACCAAAACCTATGGGATGCAGCAAAAGCAGTGCTAAGGGGGAAATTTATAGCACTAAACGCATATATTAAAAAGGAAGAAAGAGCCAAAATCAAAGAACTAATGGATCAACTGAAGAAGCTAGAAAATGAACAGCAAACCAATCCTAAACCAAGTAGAAGAAAAGAAATAACAAGGATTAAAGCAGAAATAAATGACATAGAGAACAAAAAAAACAATAGAAAGGATAAATATCACCAAAAGTTGGTTCTTTGAGAAGATCAACAAGATTGACAAGCCCCTAGCTAGACTGACAAAATCAAAAAGAGAGAAGACCCATATAAACAAAATAATGAATGAAAAAGGTGACATAACTGCAGATCCTGAAGAAATTAAAAAAATTATAAGAGGATATTATGAACAACTGTATGGCAACAAACTGGATAATGTAGAAGAAATGGACAATTTCCTGGAAACATATGAACAACCTAGACTGACCAGAGAAGAAATAGAAGACCTCAACCAACCCATCACAAGCAAAGAGATCCAATCAGTCATCAAAAATCTTCCCACAAATAAATGCCCAGGGCCAGATGGCTTCACAGGGGAATTCTACCAAACTTTCCAGAAAGAACTGACACCAATCTTACTCAAACTCTTTCAAAACATTGAAAAAAATGGAACACTACCTAACTCATTTTATGAAGCTAACATCAATCTAATACCAAAACCAGGCAAAGATGCTACAAAAAAGGAAAACTACCGGCCAATCTCCCTAATGAATATAGATGCAAAAATCCTCAACAAAATACTTGCAAATCGAATCCAAAGACACATTAAAAAAATCATACACCATGACCAAGTGGGGTTCATTCCAGGCATGCAAGGATGGTTCAACATCAGAAAAACAATCAATGTATTACAACACATTAAAAACTCGAAAGGGAAAAATCAATTGATCATCTCAATAGATGCTGAAAAAGCATGTGACAAAATCCAACATCCCTTTTTGATAAAAACACTTCAAAAGGTAGGAATTGAAGGAAACTTCCTCAACATGATAAAGAGCATATATGAAAAACCCACAGCCAGCATAGTACTCAATGGTGAGAGACTGAAAGCCTTCCCTCTAAGATCAGGAACAAGACAAGGATGCCCGCTGTCACCACTGTTATTCAACATTGTGCTGGAAGTGCTAGCCAGGGCAATCCGGCAAGACAAAGAAATAAAAGGCATCCAAATTGGAAAAGAAGAAGTAAAACTGTCATTGTTTGCAGATGATATGATCTTATATCTAGAAAACCCTGAGAAATCAACGATACACCTACTAGAGCTAATAAACAAATTTAGCAAAGTAGCGGGATACAAGATTAATGCACATAAGTCAGTAATGTTTCTATATGCTAGAAATGAACAAACTGAAGAGACACTCAAGAAAAAGATACCATTTTCAATAGCAACTAAAAAAATCAAGTACCTAGGAATCAACTTAACCAAAGATGTAAAAGACCTATACAAAGAAAACTACATAACTCTACTAAAAGAAATAGAAGGGGACCTTAAAAGATGGAAAAATATTCCATGTTCATGGATAGGAAGGCTAAATGTCATTAAGATGTCAATTCTACCCAAACTCATCTACAGATTCAATGCAATCCCAATCAAAATTCCAACAACCTACTTTGCAGACTTGGAAAAGCTAGTTATCAAATTTATTTGGAAAGGGAAGATGCCTCGAATTGCTAAAGACACTCTAAAAAAGAAAAACGAAGTGGGAGGACTTACACTCCCTGACTTTGAAGCTTATTATAAAGCCACAGTTGCCAAGACAGCATGGTACTGGCACAAAGATAGACATATAGATCAATGGAAAAAAAAAAAAAAAGAAAAAAAAAAAAAAAAAATGTCTATGAACCCAATCAAGGTGCCCCAAGAAACATGAGACAAACATTGGCAAAACTGGAGGAAGCAAGAGATGTTTCTACAATAATTGTGGGAGACTTCAATGCATCACTTTCTCCTATAGATAGATCAACCAGACAGAGGACGAATAAGGAAACTGAAAACCTAAACAATGTGATAAATGAATTTGGCTTAACAGACATATATAAAACATTACATCCCAAATCATCAGGATACACAATCTTCTCTAGTGCTCACAGAACTTTCTCCAGAATAGAACATATACTGGGTCATAAAACAAGACTCAATAAATTTAAAAAGATTAAAATTATTCAAAGCACATTCTATGATCACAATGGAACACAATTAGAAGTCAATAACCATCAAAGATTTAGAACATTCACAAATATCTCTAGGTTAACCAACGCGCTCCTAAACAATCAGTGGGTTAAAGAAGAAATAGCAAGAGAAATTGCTAAATATCTAGAGACAAATGAAAATGAGAGCACAACATTTCAAAGCTTATGGGGATGCGGTGAAGGCAGTATTGAGGGGGGAGTTTATAGCTCTAAATGCATGCATTAAAAAGGAAGAAAAAGCTAAAATGAAAGAACTAATAGAACAACTGAAGAAATTAGAAAAGAAAGTGAAAAGCAAATTAATCCTAGGCCAAGTAGAGAATAAATAAAAAAGATTAAAGCAGAAATAAATGACATAGAGAACAAAAAACAATATAGAGAATAAATAAAACCAAAAGTTGTTTCTTTGAGAAAATGAACAAGATTGACAAGCCCCTAGCTAGACTGACAAAATCAAAAAGAGAGAAGATCCAAAACACAAAATAATAAATGAGAGAGGCAACATTACTGTGGATCCGGAAGAAATTTTAAAAATTATGAGGATACTATGAACAACTATATGCCAATAAACTAGACAATGTAGAGGAAATGGACAATTTCCTAGAAACACATGAACAACATAGACTGACCAGAGAAGAAATAGAAGACCAAGACAAACCAATCACAAGCAAAGAGATCCAATCAGTCATCAAAAAGCTTCCCACAAATAAAGCCCAGGGCCAGATGGCTTCACAGGGGAATTCTACCAAACTTTCCAAAAACAACTGACACCAATCTTACTTAAACTTTTTCAAAACATTGAAGAAAATAGAACACTACCTAACTCATTTTATGAAGCTAACGTCACTCTAATATCAAAAGTAGGTAAAGATGCTACAAGAAAGGAAAACTACAGGCCAATCTCCCTCATGAACATAGATGCAAAAATTCTTAACAAAATACTTGCAAATTGAAGGCAAAGACACATTAAAAAAATCATACACCATGACTAAGTGGGGTTCATTCCAGGCATGCAAGGATGGTTCAACATAAGAAAATCAATCAATGTAATACAACACATTAACAAATCAAAAGGGAAAAATCAAATGATCATCTCAATAGATGCTGGAAAAGCATTTGACAAAATCCAGCATCTTTTTTGATAAAAACACTTCAAAAGGTAGGAGTTGAAGGAAACTTCTTCAATATGATAAAGTGCATATATGAAAAACCCACAGCCAGCATGATACTCAATGGCGAGAGACTGAAAGCCTTCCCTCTAAGATCAGGAACAAGACAAGGATGCCCACTGTCACCACTGTTATTCAACATTATGCTAGAAGTGTTAGCCAGAGCAATCCAGCAAGACAAAGAAATAAAAGGCATCCAAATTGGAAAGGAAGAAGTAAAATTGTCATTATTTGCAGATGCAATGATCTTACATCTGGAAAACCCTGAGAAATCAACAACACAGCTACTTGAGCTAATAAGCAAATTTAGCAAAGTAGTGGGATACAAGATTAATGCACATAAGTCAGTAATGTTCCTATCCACTAGAAATGACCTAACTGAAGAGACACTCAAGAAAAAGATACTATTTTCAATAGCAACTAAAACAATTAAGTACCTAGGAATAAATTTAACCAAGTATGCAAAAGACCTTTACATAGAAAACTATATAACTTTTCTAAAAGAAATAGAAGGGGACCTAAAAAGATGGAAAAATATTCCATGTTCATGGACAGGAAGGCTAAATGTCATTAAGATGTCAATTCTACCCAAACTCATCTACAGATTCAATGCAATTCCAATCAAAATTCCAACAACCTACTTTGCAGACTTGGAAAAGCTAGCATCAAATTTATTTGGAAGGGAAAGATGCCTTGAATTGCTAAAAACATTCTAAGAAAGAAAAATGAAGCAGTGGGACTTACGCTCCCTGACTTCAAAGCTTATTATAAAACCACAGTTGTCAAAACAGCATGGTACTGGCACAAAGATAGACATATTGATCAATGAAATCAAGTTTAGAATTCAGAGATAGACCCCCAGATCTATGGTAGACTGATCTGATAAGGCCCCCAAAACCACTGAACTGGGACATAACAGTCTATTCAACAAATGAGGCTGTGAGAACTGGATATCCATAGCCAAAAGAATGAAAGAGGACCCCTACCTCACACCCTACACAAAAATTAACTCAAAATGGATTAAAGACCTCAGTATGAGACAGTACCATAACACTCCTAGAAGATAGCGTAGGGAAACATCTTTAAGACCTTGTATTAGGAGGTCACTTCCTATACCTTACACCCAAAGCCCAAGTAACCAAAGAAAAATAGATAAATGGGAACTCCTCAAACTTAAAAGCTTCTGTACCTCAAAGGAATTTGTCAAAAAGGTGAAGAGGCAGCCAACTCAATGGGAAAAAATATTTGGAAGCCATGTATCTGACAAAAGACTGATCACTTACATATATAAAGAAATTCTACAACTCAATGACAATAGTACAAACAGCCCAATTATAAAAAGGGCAAAAGATATGAGAAGACATTTCTCTGAAGAGGAAATGCAAATGGCCAAAAAACACATGAAAAAATGTTCAGCTCCACTAGCTATTAGAGAGATGCAAATTTAGACCACAATGAGATACCATCTCACACCAATTAGATTGGCTGACATTAAACAAACAGGAAACTACAAATGCTGAAGAGGATGTGGAGAAATTGGAACTCTTATTCATTGTGGGTGCGACTGTATAACAGTACAGTCACTCTGGAAGACAGTCTGGCAGTTCCTTCGAAAACTAGATATAGAGTTACCCTTCGATCCAGCGATTGCACTTCTCGGTATATACCCGGAAGATCTGAAAGCAGTGACACGAACAGATATCTGCACATCAATGTTCATAGCATCAATATTCACAATTGCCAAGAGATGGAAACAACCCAAATGTCCTTCAACAGATGAGTGGATAAATAAAATGTGGTATATATCCACAACGGAATACTATGTGGCAGTAAGAAGGAACGATGTAGTGAAACATATGACAACATGGATGAAACTTGAAGACATAATGCTGAGCGAAATAAGCCAGGCACAAAAAGAGAGATATTGTATGTTACCACTAACATGAACTCCGTGCAAAATGTAAAATAATTGGTTTATATTGTAGAATGTAGGGGACCTAGCGATAGCAAATAGTGAAGGGGGAACGATAATCTACTAAGAACAGATAAGTTATCAAGAGTAAACTTAATGTTATGGGAATGCTCAGGAACAACTGTGGTTTGTTAATTTGGGGGGAGGGGTATGGTAGGAACAAGTTGTCAGAAATGTAGTTATTTTAGGTAATTTGTTTTCCTTATTCCTTTGTTCAGTTATGGTTTGTTAATTTTCTTGGAGTATGGTAGGAACATGATGGAAGCAATGTAGTTATTTTAGGTTGTTTTTTCTTATTCTTTTGTTTTGGTTCTGTTTGAAATGTTGTTCTTTTATTGTTTGTTTTTAATTTTTTGACAAAGTTAAAAAAGAAAAAAGAAATAACATGCTTAGAAGCTCACTGAAGCATTCCCTCCCCAAACTTTCTGAGATTTCAGTGTACATGTCTTTAATAAAGACCCCATCTATTTTACAAAGGACAAACCTTCCCTACCCAGTTTACCCAAAAGCCACATGCCTGAAACTACGGATAGTTTCCAAGGGAAGTCGGGACTGGTCAGAACGACAAGATGGATCAGAAAGCTGAGCCAGGAAAACTGAAGAACCAAAGAAAACAAAGTATCACCAAGTGAAAATCTGATCAATTCAAACTCAAGTACATTGTTTGCCAAGCCACAAGAGAAAACTGGAAATAGGTTTTTTTAAGAGCTAAAGTTAATAATACAATTGAGGGAAGGGATCGATGGTTTGAAGTAGGGCACATTAAGAGGACTTGTGTAAGATGGGAGATTTGGCCACTTATTTTTACCAGTGTAAAGCAAATACCCCATTTTCTTTAACAGCAAGGCCAGTCAGATTATGACTTTTAAAGGTCCTAAACTTCAAAAAGATTATGGTGCCCCAACTCCACCATATGTAATTCAAAATAAAAGCAACATTAAACTGTAAAATGTGTAACAAAGTCCAAAAAGTTTTAATTTTTTCTCATTAAAAAAAAAAAGCCATCATCAAGGCAATGCTCTCTTCCTGAAGACTGGCTGCCGGCGATCCTTGGCAACTCTGCCACATGGCCAGGACTATGGAGACGTCTGTTGGTCTGTCCCTTTCCTTCCAGGTTTCATGGATTTCAGCTACTTACTACTGCAGCTTTCTCTCTCTGTATTCATTCTGTTTATAAGGGACTCTAGTAATAGGATTAAGTCCCATCCTGAACAAAATGAGTCACACCTTAACTGAAATAACCTCATCAAAAGATCCTACTTATGACAGATTTACACCCACAGGAATGGACTAAATTTAAGAACATGTTTTTCTGGGGTACATATAGCTTCAAACCGCCACATATGTAGCTAATAAGCCAACAGAAAAAAATAAAACAGAATCTTAAAAATACTCAATATACTCAAAAGAAAAAAATGAAAAGAAGAAAACAAGAACAAATAATAGGGACAAACGACACATTGGTAGACTTATACTCAACCATCAGTAATTACCACATTAAATAAAAGTGGACTAAACACTCTAATTAAAGGCAGAGATTGCTCTGGCCAATTCAATAGGCAAAAAAAGAAATAAAAGGCCTACAGATTGGAAAAGTAAACTGTCCGATTATAAAGATGTCTGTTTCTTCCAAATTGATCTATAGATAAAATTCAATCCCAATCAAAATCCCTACAGGCACAGTTTTGTTTCTGTTTGTAAAATTTGGGATCTAAAATTGATTCTAAAATTTGTGTGGAAATACAGAGGACCTATGATAGCCAAAATATTTTTGAAAAAGAACAAATTTGGAGGATTTACACTACTTGATTTCAAGACTTGTTATAAAGCTACAAATAGTGTGGCATCAGTGTAAAGGTAGACATGTAGATCATGGAACTGAATAGACAATCCATAAATAGACCCGTACATACCGGACCAATTCAACAGACATGCCAAAGTAACTCAGTGAGGAAAGGCTAAGTATCAACTCTTATCTCAAACCAGATGTCAAAATGGATGACAGACCTAAATGCAAATGCTAAATCTATGAAACTCCTAAAAGAAAACATGGAAGAAAAATTTTGCAACCTTGGGTTAGGCAAAGATTTCTTAGACAGGACACAGAATGTGCTAACCAGAAAGTAAAAAGCTAATAAATTAGACTTCAGCAAAATTAAAAATCTTTGTTCTCCCAAAAACATCATTAAGGAAAAAAAAAATGAAGACAGTCTAGAGATAATTTTTGCAATACATATATCTGACAAAGGACTTTTATACAGAATATATAAAGAACAGCTGCAATTCAAATAATAATTTTGAAAAGCAACCCGAATTATCAAATTGGTAAAATACATGAACAGACACTTTACAAAAGAAGATACATGAATGACTAATAAGCACATGAAAAAGTGATCAGCATCTTTAGTCATCAGGGAAATGCAAAGTGACCACAATGAGACACGACACAACACCCACCAAAATGGCTAAAAATGAACGTCCGATAGTACCAAGAGTTGCCAAGGATGAGGGGCATCGGAACCGTCATCTACTAAAGCTGAACATACATAGACTGTCTAACCTTATACTCCTGGATTCATATCCAACAGAAAGGTATGTGTTGTGTGTACGCACCGAGCTTCATAGAAAAGAATGTTCTACAGTAGCATTGTTCATAATAGCCGTAAATGAAGACAAGATATCTATCAACAGTAGAATGGATGGTGGTATATTCATACAGTGGAATAGTATAGCGTGCATAGAAATTTTAAAACCTTCAAGATCTGTTAGAAATAAGGCTTGTCATTAGCTATGGGGAAGAGGGAAAGGTTTGGGAGGAACCAAAACCCTCCACAGCTGCACATGTCACTCAAGGGTTGGGACTGAGTCCGAGCCCCCGTCCTGTGGGTGGGAACTGCTTGCAGACGGGAGCTTTGAAGATGTCAGGAGCTTTGAATGAGGGTGGGCCTTAGCCCAACAGGGCCGATGTCCTTCTAAGCAAAGGAAACTGGACATGGAAAGAGAGGAGCCACAGGGAGCAGCCAGACTGGAAGTCAGAGTAACCTGGAAGAGAAAGGAGAATTTCCGTCTCTATGTCAGCCAGCTGCCTCTCCTGGGGAGTTCGTCGAAACCTTCATGGAGTCCCCAGCTTGCCGCCTGCCCTACGGAATTCAGACCTGCCCATCCCCACGTTCACATGAGACGACCCCTGTAATGAATCACTTAATGTTGACTTCTTTAAACATACTGGTTCTGTTTCTCTGGTTCTGACTAATACATCAGGGTAAAATCCCAAATCCTGATGCTGTCCTAGAAGACTACCCCTGGTGGGACCCAGGGGCCCTCCGAGCTCACCCCTGCTCTGCCCCCTCGCCCCCCACTCCTCGTTGTTCCTTGGGCATCCCAGGCCTGTCCTCCGCAGGTCTCTGCACTTGTCGTTTCCCTGCCTGAAACACTCTTCCCCCGAATATCCCCGTGGCTCACTCTGTCATCTCTTCAGCATTGGTTCAAATGCTTCCTCCTAAATGAAGTCTGTCCTGACCATTCCGTTTTAACTGCAGCCCCCACTCACCACCATTCTCAATTCTTCTTGTTCTTTTTCCCAGAACCATCTATGCTTATAGTCCGTCTCTCCCCTACACCCATAACCCCATTTGATGTTTTAGTCAGTGGCATTTTTCCAGCACCTACAAACTTTCTCATACGCTGGATGCCCAACAAATACTGAACGAGGGAGGGAAGGAGGTGGGAGGGAAACGTGCCTCATGGAGAGTCAAGGCCTGTATCAAGCTGTAGGACTGCGGATGGTGTGGTGCTGAGGCGGAGAGAGGGCAGCGTGAGAGCCGGATGGAAGCAGCTGCCCACACAGATGGGACCTGAGGGAGCCAAGTGCAGGCTGCAGAACAGTGCCCGGCAGCTGGCCGTGCAGACAGAAACACGAATGCCCACCTTAAACCACCTTAAATCAAAACGGACTGCTTCCAGAGAGACAGGGCCTACAGGTGAAAAGCAAAACTTCAAAAGTAAAGGCTACAGGAGAATATCTTTATATTCTCAAGGCAGGGAAGGATTTCTTGAACAAAATACGAAAAAAGCAAATCAGAGAGGAAAACGCTGACAAATTCAACTAACCACAATTGAGAACTTCTGTTCATTAAAAGAGAAAAAGACAGAGCGAAGACGCAAATTATAAATGAGGAGAAAGTATTTGCAACCCATAGCTGACAAGGGATTCATGTCAAGAAAACACAAAGAATGGCGAATCGGTAAGTAAGACTGAAAATGGGCGTGAGCTGCATTTACAGAAGGGAAACTTGTGTCGTCATGAACATGTGGAGAGACAGCCACTTTCGTCAGTAATCAGGGAAATGCGGAACACAAGCCCAGCATGGCACCCTCTTACACGGCCAGATCCCTAACCGCCCAGAGGGGTGGGCGCATGGAGCAGGGCTGGGGGAGCCGGCCACTATTCTGAGGGAGTGAGCACATTCCCACATTTTCCTTTAAACTCTGTGTGCCTATTGGAATAGACTATCTTTCTTGCATCTATATGACAAACTTTGAACAGAAAATGTCATCCTTCTGATTAGAGGAAAATGAGTTGAAAGATAGAATTCAGTTCTCCAGTTCTTTGTGTAGACTTTGAGAATAGTTTGATTTTCCTTGAAGAAAATCAAGGAAAATCTCAGTATTTTTATCTCAGTATTTTTATTCTCAGTACTCGCCACATAATGGGTACTAAATAAACAATTAGGAGCATGGAGAAGTAAGAAGACTGGTTCTGAAACTAGCTACATCCTCAAACTCACGACTCCAAAGAGGATTCTGGGTGAGTTGAAAGGGAAATAAGCTCAGGGTTAAATTATTTTGGGACTGACAGCAGTAAACAAGTTATAAGAACGGTACAAATTTACAGAGATTCTTTTTTAAAAGTTTCCCCAGTACACGTCATCTGTGAGTGGGAAGATTTTCTACCAGTTTTACTCAACCATCTACTGAAGTGTGTGACTTGGTGCACTTGATATGAAAAGCGGAATCTGAATCATGGGTCCCCACAGACCAGGACGTGGCGCTGACCCAGCCCGGGGGGCAAACGTCGCTGCAGTGCCAGGGCCGCCACCCAGGGGCGTGTGAAGCTTCTCTGAAGCACCCCTGATTGCGGCGAAGTGAGCTTTCCTGACACTGCTGTGCACCCAGACGCACACGCTCTAGGGGGTCGTGTGCCGGGGGTCATGTGCCGGGGGACATGTGCCAGGGGGTCGTCTCCTGGGGGGTCATCTGCTCAGGGGTCGTCTGCTGAGTGGTCGTCTCCTGGGGTGTCATCTCCTGGGGGTTCGTCTCCTGGGGTGTCATCTCCTGGGGGTTCGTATCCTGGGGGGTCATCTGCTGGGGGGTCATCTCCTGGGGGTTCGTCTCCTGGGGTGTCATCTCCTGGGGGTTCGTATCCTGGGGGGTCATCTCCTGGGGGTTCGTATCCTGGGGGTTCATCTCCTGGGGTGTCATCTCCTGGGGGTTCGTCTCCTGGGGTGTCGTCTCCTGGGTGTTCGTATCCTGGGGGGTCATCTGCTGGGGGGTCGTCTCCTGGGGGGTTGTCTCCTGGGGGGTCATCCACTGGGGGTGTCATCTCCTGGGGGTCATCTGCTTAGGGGTCATCTCCTGGGGGGTCGTCTCCTGGGGCGTCATCTGCTCAGGGGTCGTCTCCTGGGGGGTCATCTCCTGAGGGATCATCTCCTGGGGGGTCGTCTCCTGGGGGGTCATCTGCTGGGGGGGTCATCTGCTGGGGGGTCATCTCCTGGGGGGTCGTCTTTTGAGGGGTCGTCTCCTAGGGGGTCATCTCCTGGGGGGTCGTCTCCTGAGGGGTCGTCTCCTGGGGGGTCGTCTCCTGGGGGATTGACTCCTGGGGGGTCGTCCGCTGGGGGGTCATCTCCTGGGGGGTCATCTGCTCAGGGGTCATCTCCTGGGGGGTCGTCTCCTGGGGGGTTGTCTCCTGGGGGGTCGTCTGCTGGGGGAGTTGTCCCCTGGGGGGTCATCTCCTGGGGGGTCATCTCCTGAGGGGTCGTCTCCTGGGGGTCGTCTCCTGGGGGGGTCGTCTCCTAGGGGGTCATCTTCTGAGGGGTGACGTGCAGGGGCTGATTTCGTCTTGTGGGAGACGAGCCCGAGGGAGCGCCCCAGCCCCGCAGAGCCCCGGGAACAAGGGTGTGTGGGGCCGGCATCCTGCGAGGTGCTGGGGGCTGAGGGGCTCGGGGTGGGAAAAGGTGTTTCTCATTGAGGTGCTGGAGGAGCTGTCAGGGAGCGCTGGGGTACTGTCGCCAAGGAGAGAGATGGGCCAGGGTTCCTCCTGACCACCCCGCCCCTCCCAGTGCACTGGGCACCTCCCTGCGAGTGTGGGACCCTCGGGTGGGTGCCCCTAGGGCAGCAGACAGGCCAGGGTGCTGGCCCGGGACCCTCCAGACCCTCTGTCCCCAGCTGGGCTCACTGCCTCGCCGGGGTCTGGCTGAGACTGATCAGTCCTGGGTGTGGAAATGGTCTGTGGGATGGCGGCATCTGCACTGTTGGGTGTCTCTGGCTGGGGCTGGCCTGCGGGGGGGACGGGGTCTGGCCGGCCGCCATGACCAGGATCCAGGCCTGTGTGCCCCCCAGGGACTGGCCGTGGCCCGTGGGAAGGTTCTGCACCAAGTGGCCTCCCCTCTCCTGGACCCCCGGTGTGGGGACTGGGGCCTGGCGGTCCTGGAGCTCTGGGAGTCACTGAGAGGTGGGTGGGCGCACAAAGCACAGGCGGCTGGCTGGGGCGTGTGGACGGGGACCCTCCATCCCAAGGCCTTCTCCAGGTGAAGGACCCCCCCCTTGTCCCAGGGGCGCACCCTCGGCTACCAGCCAGCTTCATCCAAGTCAGCTGCCTCAGGAGGGACAGGGGCAGAAGGGGTGAGCCCCTCACCCAGGGCTCCTTGGCAGGACAGGCCCGGGGGCGTGAGGGGGAGTGGAGAGGAGAAGCCCACGGGAAGGGCAGCCACAGCCGCACGTCCCCCAACGGTGTCCACCGAGCACCTGGCCACGCCAGCTCCGGCCTCTGGCCCCGGTTGGCAGAGTCCGAGGGCCCTGCAAGGAGCTGGTCAGCACCAAACTGGCCAGGGAGGATGGGAGAGGACAGAGGCAGAAGCCACCGCCTCGCAGCTGGACGTGCGCTAGGGCCCAGCTCCCGCACACGTACTTGTGAAATGAGGTGACGAGTCAAGGCGGCTGCCGATGGCCGGGCGGCATGGAACTGAGAGCAGGGGAGGAGGGTGGAGGGGAGAAGAGAGCCCCGAGAGAACGAGAAGTGGTGAGGAAATGGGGAACAGAGAAAGTGGAGGCAGCGGGACAGGCATCTGTGTCCCCACTTAGCCTCCCGTGGTGGCGCTTTGGGGAAAGCGAGGGTGCCGATTAGAATCAGAATGACTGACTGGAAAGAGCAGCAGCGAGAGAGCGACATTGCTCCTTAGGACGGCATTTGCTTTCAGTGTTTTATAACCCTGTGTTTTGGAGTCTTTTTCACAAAGTGGACTAGATAGGGAGACTGGAGGAGCCGAGGGAGACGGAGCCGGGCAGGCCTGAGGGGGGCTGGCTTCTGGCTTCTCCCTACGGGGGCCTCGGCCGTGTGTCTGGACAGGGACGTCAGTCTGTCTCTGCCGAGTGTGTGCACACCGGCCAGACCCCAGACCCCACTGCTGGCCCCCCTGCGAGGCTGAGCAGCCCGCCGCTCCCAGTGCCGTTCACTCGGGTCCCACATGGGGTCCCCAAATCTCGCCCATGCGCCTCTCCTTGTGCGGGTCTCCCGCAGGCCAACCTGGGTCTCCACTCTGGCTCCTATCTGAGCTCCTTCCTTAGGGCTCTGCCTGGTGTCCCAGTGCCCTGCAAAGCTCTTGATAAATGAATTAGTCCAGACTTTCTAAGATGCAACAAAAAGCAAATTCAAAGTGACATAAGCAAAATAGAAGAGGTGGGCGATGGCAGATCTGTTGTCTCATAGAAAAGAAAGCCTGCGTGTCTGAGTTCAGGCATGGCTTGATCCAGGGGCTTGCATGACGTCTTCAGGGGTCCATGACCCCATGTCCAGCTCTGCTCTCCTCAATAGTCTCCTTCTGAAGATGCCTCTTTTGTTGTGTTTTGGCCAAATGGCTGCCCCTCAGCTTGGTAACCCCCGAGGAAAGAACTTTTCTTTCTCAAGAGTCCCCTGGAATCGAGGAATGGGGTCCATGGCTCGGCTCACCCATCCCAGAGGGCAGTCAAAGGCTGGGGCTGTGATGGATGCATCTGATGGACGCACGTGATGGACGCATGTGATGGATGCATGTGATGGACGTACGTGATATGGATGCACATGATTGTCTCATGTGATGGTCTCATGTGATGGTCTCATGATGGACGTATGCGATGGACGCATGTGATGGTTGCATGTGATGGTCTCATGTGATGGACATATGTGATATGGATGCACGTGATGGACGCATGTGATGGACGCAGTGTGACAGACACAGAGCAATGGACATACATGATGGACACAGTGTGATGGATGCACACGATGGATGCATGTGATGGACACGTGATGGACGCATGCAATGGATGCATGTGATGGACGCATGTGATAGTTGCATGTGATGGTCTCGTGTGATGGACGTACATGATGGACACACAATGATGGCCGCACGTGATGGACACATGTGATATGGATGCACATGGTCTCATGTGATGGTCTCGTGATGGTCTCTTGTGATGGACGCATGTGATGGACGTATGTGATGGACGCACACGATGGACACACGTGATGGACACGTGATGGACACACGTGATGGTTGCATGTGATGGTCTCAAGTGATGGACGTACGTGATGGATGCACGTGATGGACGCAGTGTGACAGGCACAGAGCAATGGACATATGTGATGGATGCAGCCCCTTGTCCCTCTGAGCAGCAGAGCCACCGACCAGGATGCCAGGTGCCACGAAGAGGAGCCATCCTCCCCCACCCCTACAGCACCCCATCAGCCTCAACAGTCAAGTCCCATGTGGGTGTCGAGTGGCTCGGGAGGTGACTCAGAAGTGCCTGGTCTTCCTGGGTGAGGGTCCAGAGCCCCCATGGTCCCTCTCTGAGCTGGTCTGGGGAGCCAGGATTGGGGCAGAGCACACTGGTCCCCAACACTGCTCATTCTGCCATTTGTAAAGGCCTGGGGTGCTTGGACCACCTCTAACTTATCCCTCCACCCCCCACCTTCGACAGCATCCGTCATTACTTCCTGCTGCATTACTGCCAACCTGCGTCCGAATCCTCCGTTACCGTCATCTTCGCTTCCCTGTTGGGCTTGCTTTCTCAGCCTCCCCTCGTGGAGGTTTGGTGACTCCCTCAGCCAAGCAGCACGTTTGCCTTCTCAAACATGTACCAGCAGACGTGCCCACAGCCCCATTCCACAGCCCATCCACCCTACCTGTGCAGGGAGAGAGATCCCAGAGAGGGGATGGGGCGTGCTCCCAGCTGAGTGTCCAGACCAGGGGAGAGAAATGGGGTGCACTTTACTCTCGAGGCCGTGAGCATCTTGCAACCCATGTTTTCACCCATTTGAGTGGCAGAAGAAGTGCCTTGTCTCGTGAACGTGGACCACTTGGGACTGAGTGAGAAGTTGTAGGAGCCCCATCAGAACAGGTCAGCTCTGTAGACACCTTACCCCTGGACCCACCAGATCCAGACTCTCACCTGTAACAGGAGAGTCAGTCGCCATGGTCTCCAAGGATCCACAAATATCTGTCTCTTGGAGGGTCCCACATGAAATCTCCAATGGGTTCCCACCAAGGACGGGTTGTGACACTGATGGTATTGACGGGGAGGGGTGAGGGGTGGTGGTTGGTGTGTTTGAACTTCATGCTGAGACCTCCCAGGGCCTTAGTGATGTAAGGAGGGGCCAGGGCCCGAGCCTGAGCACTGGCATCTGCAGGGGCAGTTCTGATGCCTCACAACGTCCCTGTGGCTTTGGTCTCACAGAAATGCTCAGCTCAGTTTTCATAAATGAAAAGTTTGTTTCTTAAGCCAACAGCTTTCAAGTCCTAGGAAAAAGTGTCTATCATTCTCTCGTTGCATATTTTCTCTTCCTGCATGTGTAGTTTGGGCAGGAACTGCTGACATAGACCCTGTGTCAACACGGCCACATGGGTGGTGAAGGTAACAGTGACTCTGCTGGGACTTCCTTCACTGCCAGCCCGCCCGGGGCCCCAGGGAAGCCCGAGAATGCAGCGTCTGCACTTAGAGAAAACAGAAAGAGGCCAGAAAGATGGACAGCTTTGAAAGGCTGCTCTGAGAAACAGGGCCTCCTTGAAGGAAATGTCAAAGGGGAAGGGAAATAAATGGATTTTGTAGGAAGACATTCCATAGAAAGAAAGCAGGGATTATGCTGAGTTTTGATGATTCTGCTATAAGAAACAGAAGCTCTGCTAGGAAAACATATACATAAGGGCGCACAGAATGGCACTTGGGGATGGAGGGAGGGTGGAGGAGAGGAAACAGGACTTTCACAGTTTGCATTACGTACTTTCGTACTGTTCCCTTTTTCGCAATATGATTATGCATTATTTATGAGAAGAAACTACCATACAAAAGAAGAATCATGCTGGGGAACCCCAACAAACATGGAAGCCACAGGGCCTAAGGCAGCGCTGTGTCCTCCGCAGACTGTGACCCGGCAGGGGCCGCCATCCGCAGACGTCATCTCCTTAACCCCCGATGGCACTGGGGTCTCTCCGTGGAGCCGCAGCCACCCCCAACCTGCCTTTCCTTGGAGAAACCCTTCCTTTCCTTTGTCCTCAGGTTGAAGTGGGGTCCCTGCTCCTAGGAGCCCAGGGCTGGGGAACTCGGCTCCACCATTCCTATCTCGTAGGCCTGCCTTGGTCTTGAGACCACCTTGACTTGTACAGAAGGAATTCTGTGAAAACACAAAACTGGATTTTGACAGGAGAAGAAATTCAGACACAGTCAGAGAAGCCAGATGTGACAGAGAGCCACAGGAAGAAGCCAAAAGCCAGAAGTCAGTAGGAACCAGAGGAGCAGACACAAGGGAGAGAGACTGCCATACATGGAGGTTTGCTGGAACATTCCACATCTTGGAGAAAGCAAACCCTGCCCATGACTTGGTGTTGGATGTCCAGCCTCTCTGAAGCCAGGAGACAAAGTCGTCTTGCTTGAGCCAACCCGTTGTGTGCTATTTGACATAGTAGCCCTGGTAACATAGGACAATTGGCAAATTAAATCCAGCAACATTTTAAAAAGATTATACACCATGACTAAGTGGAATTTATGTCAGGAATGCAAAGTTGGTTCGACATCAAAATTAATCAATGGAATACATAATACTAATAAGATAAAAGACATAAACCACATGATAATCTCAACAGTCTCAGAAAAAGCATGTGACAAAATCAAACACTCATCAATGATTAAAAAATAAAAATCCCTCCAGTAACTAGGAATGAGCAGAGAACTTCCTCAACTTGTAAAACCTGTAGCCACCTTCATAAGTAAGGATGGAAGACTAATGAAATGCTTTCCCTCGTGTTCATTCTTGTCTCATGTCCACTTCTACTCAACATTGCACCGGAGTTTCCAGTCAATGCAATAAGGCAAAACAAAGAATGTAAAGACTCCATACTGGAAAGGAACGAGTAAAACTGTCTTTATCTGTAGACGACATGATCTTTCATGTACAAATCCTAAGGAATCCACCAAAAAATACTACTAAACTAATAAACAAGTTCAACAAGATTGCAGGATAGGAGATCAACATTTAAAAATGAATTGTATTTCTATAAACCAGCAATTATAGCTCAATATGCTATAAACAATAGAATTGTGAAAACAATTCCACTCACAATAGCATTAAAAAGAAAAAAACAGAAATACATTAACAAAAGAAGTAAAAAACGTGTTCCCCTAAAAACTACAAAACCTTGCTGAAAGACATTAAAGAATATCTAAATAATTGGAAAAATATTCCATGTTCTTGAATTGGAAGACCCAATATTTTTTAAATGGCAATTCTCCCCAAATTGATGTATAAATTCAACATGATCTCTCTCAAAGTACCAGCAGGCTTTTTCTTTTTGGAGAAAATAACAATCTGATCAAAATATTTAGATGGAACTGCAAAGGACTCAGAATAGGAAACAATTTTCAAAAAGAACAAAGCCATAGGACTTATATTTTGTAATCTCAAAACTTAACACAAAGCTACAGTAATCAAAACAGTTTGGTACTGGCCTTGGGGGAGATGTATAGACCAATGCAGTAGAACAGAGAATCCAGAAATAACCCTCACATCCAAATCTAGTTGATTTTTAATAAGGATGCTGTTCCAGTTTGCTAATGCTGCCATTATACAAACACCAGAAATGGATTGTTTTTTATAAAGGGGGTTTATTTGGTTACACAGTTACAGTCTTAAGGTCATAAAGTGTCCAAGGTGAGGCATCAACAATAGTGTACCTTCACTGGAGAAAGGTCATTGGCATTCGGAAAACCTCTGTTAGCTGGGAAGGCACGAGGCTGGTGTCTGCTTGCTCCCAGGTTGCGTTTCAAAATGGCATTCTCCAAAATGTCCGCATCAGCTTTCAATGGCCATCTTCAAAATATCTTTCTAAGCTGCAGCAATGAGCTCCTTCTATCTGAGCTCTTATATAGGCCTCCAATGATTAAATAAAGACCCAGGCTTAATGGGTGGGGCCCAACCTCCATGGAAATAATCTAATCAGAGGGTATTACCCACAGTTGGGTGGGTCACATCTCCATGAAAACAACCTAATCCAAAGATTCCAACCTAATCAACACTAATACATCTGCCCCCACAAGACTGCATTAAAGAACATGGCATTTTTGGGGGCATAATACATCCAAACCGGCACAGACGCCATGCCCATTCAATGAAGAAAGAATAATCTCTTCAACAAATGGTGCTGGACAACTGGAAATACACATTCAAAAGAATGAAGTTGGTCCCCTACCTCTCCCCATATACAAAACTTAACTCAAAATGACTCAACAACCTAAAATATAAGAGCTAAAACCATAGAACCTTAGAACATATGGATAAATCTTCAAGACCTTATAATTTGCAATGGATTCTTAGATATTATACCAAAAGGAGGAGCAACAAAAGAAAAATAGATAAATTGGACTTCATCAAAATTAAAAACTTTTGTAATCAAAGGACATTATTAAAAAAGTGTAAAACAACCTACAGAAAAATAGTTGCAAATCATATGTCTGATAATGGTTTAACATCCAGAATATATAAAAGAACTTCTATAACTCAACAACAACAACAAAAAGAAACAAACCTAATTAAAAATGGGCAAAGGACTTGTGTGGAAAGCCGCCTCCCGAATCGGGCCTAGCGTATGCGCTGCAGCCTGCTCTAGAGTTACCCCCGCCCATCGAGTGAGCCAAGATGGCGCCTGCATCCTGTTTCCGCATAGTGACGCATGTATCCGCCACCCGCTCCTACCAATCGAAATCCTGTATACGCGATACTAGCCTAGAAGCTTATTGGTTGTTAATTGTGTATAAAAGGTCTTACCCGGACGGGGTAGGGTGAGACAGCCCACAAGGAGCCGTGCCTGACGGCCACATCGAGGCTGCTCTCCCATGAGGCGCCGTGCCCCGTGTGGGAACCAGTAACACAGAATGTTCATCTAGCTGTAGTAAAGGGCTTGCTTTCACAACTGCCGTGTGGTTCGAGTCGTGATTCATGACCAGGTTAGTTCGCGCAGTCTGCATCTCTCTCTCTCCTTCCCTGTTTCCCCTCGCCGGCCGGGAACCGGGGACCGAGCGGGGCAGCGCCGGACAAGTGGTGGCCCGTACGGGGAAGCTCCTCCTCCTGCCTCGCTCTCGACGGTCCCTCTGTGAGGAGAGCAGCGCTGCGCGTCGAGCTTACGGCGGACTTCCCGCGCCTGATCAACGCGAGAAGGTGAGTGCGTCTTATTACATGATAGTTAGGGCCCGTGGGTTTTCAGGTGACCCCGGGGGACTCGGAAGAGCTCTCCGAGTGACTGAAGTATAGTGCCGACTGCAATCATGGGGCAGTCCGGAAGTTCACCTCTCTTAGCTCCCTTAAAGAACCTTTTGAAACAACGGGGTATCTCGGTCAGGAAAAGCTCCCTTCAGCGTTTTCTTGATGATGTTGATACTTTTGCCCCTAAGTTTGCCTTTACTGTGCCCTCTAGTAATCAAGAGGAGCCCTGTCAACGCTTTGAATGGACAGTCCTGCCCCAAGGCATGGCTAATAGTCCTACCATGTGCCAGCTGTATGTCGCTGCGAAGCTAGCTAGCACTCGGCAGCAGTTCCCTCAAGTGAAAATCATCCATTATATGGATGACATTCTCTTAGCCCATAGAGACACAGATCTTCTTAAAACAGTTTTGTCACATTTAGTCCTTAGTCTTAGAGAAGCTAACCTAGAGATTGCCCCTGAAAAAATCCAAATGACTGACATTACCACTTTCCTGGGGGCGAAAGTCGCACCCACTCATGTTTCCCCCCAAAAGGTGTCTCTCAGGCTAGACAATATACACACTCTCAATGATCTACAAAAACTCATGGGGGATATCAATTGGATCCGTCCATACCTAAAAATACCCAATGTCAAACTAACACCTTTGTTCGACCTGTTGAAGGGGGATTCTAATATAAACTCACCTCGAAGCTTCACTCCAGAGGCAAGGCGAGCACTATGCCAGGTGGAACAGGCGCTCAGTGGCGCTGCATTGAAGAGAATAGACCCTGATGAGCCTTTTGAAGCCTGCGTGCTGCCGACAGAATTACAGCCCACTGCGGTACTGTGGCAGCGGGGGCCGCTGCTCTGGGTCCACCCTGGAGTTTCCCCCAAAAAAGTCCTAGAGCACTATCCTACAGCGGTTGCAGACTTGGCCCTAGAATGCATTAAAAGGGCTGTGCAGCATTTCGGTCAGCAGCCCAAAAATCTCAGGGTGCCTTATTCTTCCCAGCAGCTTGAGATACTCACCGGATGCATAGATCAATGGGCCATTCTCCGGTGTACATTTCTTGGTCCCATTAACAATCAGTTCCCTAAGGCTCCTCTCTTGCAGTTTGTCGCCCGGCACCCAGTGATTTTTCCCAAAGTAACCTCTCCTAGGCCACTAGCAGGCGCCCCCACCGTATACACGGACGGCTCCAGCTCTGGAACAGGGGCGTATTGTGTGGAGGGGGACACTCCTAAAACAGTGCTCTTCCAACCACAAAAGCCTCAATGGGTAGAACTGCAGGTTATCATTGCAGTCCTGGAAAGCCTTTCCGAGCCCTTAAATGTCGTCTCGGATTCTGCTTATGTTGTGAACTCTGTACAAATTTTAGAAACGGTGGGCATTGTTAAACATTCCTCTACAGTAAGGACGTTCTTTGCCAAACTACAGGAGGTTATATGGACCAGGCAACACCCTTTTTACATAACCCATATTAGAGCCCACACAGGTTTGCCTGGCCCTATGGCCCAGGGGAACCATAGCGCAGATGTAGCCACTCGACAGCTGCACATCTTTCCGACGCTGGTACCGTATCAACAAGCCCGAGAATTCCATGCCAAGTTTCACATCAATGCAGGTACCCTAGCTAAGCGGTTCAGCATACCACGTGCAGCTGCTCGAGATATTGTCCGAGCCTGCAACAATTGTGCAGAGCAGAGAGCAGTCCCCTCGGTTGGGGTCAACCCTAGGGGTCTCACCCCAGGGGATACTTGGCAGATGGATGTCACTCATCATTCAGAGTATGGTAAGATCAAGTACTTACATGTGTCGGTGGACACATGCTCCCAAGTTTTATTTGCCTCTGCTGAACCAGGAGAAAGAGTCTCCCACGTCATTGCACACTGCCTTGCTGCATGGGCAGCTTGGGGTAAGCCAAAGACGTTAAAGACGGATAACGGGCCTGCCTACACTAGTAAATCCTTCCAAAAATTTTGTGACAACATGGATGTCCAATTAAAACATGGCATCCCCTATAACCCTCAGGGGCAAGGAATCATTGAAAGAGCGCACAGATCTCTCAAAGACTTGCTTAAAAAACAGAAAGAGGGTATAGGCCACGGCCTGTCCCCAAAAGCTCGACTGTCTGTAGCCTTGCTCACATATAATTTTTTAAACGAAAATTCACAAGGAATGACACCTGCCCTGCAACACACCACCCCGAGTCCTCCGCATAGAGGTCTAGTCCGTTGGAAGGATGTCCTGTCGGGGCAGTGGAAAGGCCCTGACCCGGTGCTCAGCTGGGCCAGAGGCTCTGTTTGTGTTTTTCCCCAGGAACCAGGACGTCAACCAGTGTGGGTTCCGGAAAGACTGGTGAGAACCGTGACATCACCTGAAGAAGCCAAGGAACAGCTGTCAGAAACGCCAACGAATATACAACCTGAACCATTAGACCAAGCCTCCGACCCTGCTGATGATGGCGACGACCGACAAGACGATAATAGTAGGACTGACCACCCCGCGGTTGCCCAAAAAGAGGATCGGTAACTCTGTTCTTTGCTCTCCTATAGCAATCCTTCTAATCTGCCTTTTTCTTTTTAGTGGAACTATATTTCCTCCACAAGCTTCAACGAGTCCTTCCCCCTCACCAATGACACACTGATCCTCTCTTTTGCTAACCTCTCTGTCAAGGTTGTCAACACCACAGTTGCGGCGAATGCTACTTGTGAAACTGGTAATGGCGAGTTAAGTAAGGGAGTCTTGCTTGAATTTCTTAACGTTACAGGGAAGAGCCGCCAGTCTTGTGAAGGGATCTTGAGTAAAAAGGAGACTCAAAGGTGCCTTTTCCTTCCGGGGTTTGCTCCTACAGTCTGCAACCGTTCCTAAGACCCGGATGCCTCGCCGCCCCGCTATCCTAGTGTATCGCCCAAGTTATGTCTGGCTCCCCGTCAAGGCAACCGACTGGGTTGGCCCTGTTTCTCAAGTTGTTTCACTTAACAATATCCCCTTCTCTAAGTCTAGGCGTCCAAGAGGCATAAAAGAATGGCTATCGAATGCTGCCAGTGTAGCTTCCTCTTTGTTTGTCCCAACGATCGGGCAGGCTGTGCTACAAGCATGGACAGATCGGCAGCTCGCCATAACGATGGAAACGGTAAATGACTTGGTCAACCTTACCCGAGACGTGCTACGCCGCCACAATCAGATGCTGAACTTAAATTTCCAGGCCATTCAGAAACTCCAAGCGGAGATAGATGAACTTGGACTGGAAATAGATGGACTCTGGAGAGTGCTTCAGCAAACATGTGACACCCGGTGGCTTACGGTTAAACTCTGTGTCACTCCTGTCAGAGCCAACGTGACCGGAAGCATTTCCAGAGTCTCTGATTGGCTGAAAAGGTCATATTTTCCTGAATTTGTTAATCTCTCCCAACAGGTGGAATCTAGTTTAGACACAATTGGGGGGATCAAGTTAAAACCCGTTAAAGTCGATCTCTCCGGGTTAGGCGAGGTTCTACAGAAACTATTGCACAGTGTTTCTTCCTGGTTCTCTTGGCCCAATTTAACTAATTGGATCCTCATTGTAGTGGGATTATTGGTGGGATTAGTCGTTGTTAAATGTTTGCTAGAACGCCTGTTTCAAGCGCAGCAGCAATTGCGTGTTACCACTATGATGGCTATGACTCCCACCTCTGTTACCCCCGATAGTGACCGATTTATTAACCATACCCCTTCCTGGTCGCCTCAGGTGGGGCGCTTTGGAGCAAAATTTGTAGCGAATCGCATGGCTGTTTCTCGGGTGTAAAAGGCGACACCAGTAGTCATAATTTTGTCTCAGGTGGGTCTCTAGGGCAGAGTCCTAGTTGTGGCCAGACTGGACCCTAGCCATTGCACAGAGACACCTAGTGACACCCCCGACTCTGGTTACTGCTGTTCCTGCCCCCGTCGTTGTTCCCCAGTTGCCAGGCAAAGCACTGCAGGGAGAGTCACGTTGTTTCCAGCTTACGGACTCTCCGGTCTCCATATGACGTGAGCATTCTGGTTGGTGCTAGAGGCTCCGCCGCTGGATGGCTGAGGCCTAGTCCAGACTCCCCAAAGCACCAAAGAGGTTGTGAACCATTTGGGTTCACGGGAGCACGCTCATCACTGGAGACACTGGGTCAAAAATAAATAAGAAAGGGGGAGATGTGGAAAGCCGCCTCCCGAATCGGGCCTAGCGTATGCGCTGCAGCCTGCTCTAGAGTTACCCCCGCCCATCGAGTGAGCCAAGATGGCGCCTGCATCCTGTTTCCGCATAGTGACGCATGTATCCGCCACCCGCTCCTACCAATCGAAATCCTGTATACGCGATACTAGCCTAGAAGCTTATTGGTTGTTAATTGTGTATAAAAGGTCTTACCCGGACGGGGTAGGGTGAGACAGCCCACAAGGAGCCGTGCCTGACGGCCACATCGAGGCTGCTCTCCCACGAGGCGCCGTGCCCCGTGTGGGAACCAGTAACACAGAATGTTCATCTAGCTGTAGTAAAGGGCTTGCTTTCACAACTGCCGTGTGGTTCGAGTCGTGATTCATGACCAGGTTAGTTCGCGCAGTCTGCATCTCTCTCTCTCCTTCCCTGTTTCCCCTCGCCGGCCGGGAACCGGGGACCGAGCGGGGCAGCGCCGGACAGACTTGCATAGACATTTCTCCAAAGAAGATATACAAATAGTCAATAAGTATATGAAAAGATGCTCAACATCATTAGTTACTAGGAAAATGCAAATCAAAACCAAAATGAGATACCACTTCACATCCATGAGGACGGGTGTTATTTTTAAAATGGAAAATAACAAGTGTTAGAGAGGATATGGGGAAATAGGAACCCTCAGACATGGCTGGTGGTAATGTAAAATGGTGCAACCACTGTGGATAAGAGTTTGATGGTTCCTCAAAAAGTTAAACATAGAATTACCATATGACCTAATTCCACTCCTAGGTATATAACCAAAAGAATCGAAAGAGGGCAGATACTCATATGGCAATTTCATAGCAACATTATCAAGAGATGACTAGATAAAACATAGTCTATCCATAAAATGAAACATTATTCAGCTATAAAAATGAAGTTCTAATACATACTACAACATGGATGAACCTTAAAAATATTATGATATGTAAAATAAGCCAGATACTAAAGGACAAATTTAATATGATTCCCCTTATATGCGGTAACGAGAATAGGAAAATTCACAAAGATAGCAAATAAAATAGAGGTTACCAGAGGCTGGAGTTAGGAGGGGGGGGTGGGGGTGGTTATTGATTGATGGGCACAGAATTTCTGTTTGGGATGATAAAAATATTATGGAAATAGAGAGTGGTGATGATTATACACACTGTAAATGCACTTAATGTCACTAAATTCTTCACTTAAAATGGTTAACATGGTAAATTTTATTTTATTCATATTTTACCACAATAAAAAAAATTTAGTTACTACAAAGCTACAGTAATCAAGACAATACTGAACTGGCTTCAAGGATAAATACATAGATCAATGGAACAGAACCGAACATCCAGAAATAAATTCTTACATTCATGGTCAGTTAATTTGCAATAATGGTGCCAAGGCAATTCAATGGGGGAAAGGACAGTCTTTTCAACAAATGATACTGGGACAACTGGATACCCACATGCAAAAAGAGGCATTTAAACCCTGCCTTCACACCACACACAAAAAACAACCCAAAAGGGATCACAGACCTACATATAATAGCTAAGACTATAAAAGTGCTAGAAAAAAAGCCTTTGTGACCTAAAGGGTTTTTAAATACAACACCAAAAGCACAATCCATACAGGAATAAATTCTAAACTGGAGTTCATCAAAATTAAAAACTGCACTTCAAAAGACACCACTGAGAAAATAAGAAGATAAGCACAGACTGAAATACGTAAATTATGTATTTAACAGGATTTTTATATAGAATATATTTTTTAAAACTCTTAAAACTTTATAATAAGAAAACAACTCAATTCAAAAATAGGCAAAAGATTTGAATAGACATAAGTGGTTAAAAAGCACATGAAAAGTTTCTGAACCAAGTACATCAGTCATTACATTTATTGTGAATGGTTTGAATTCTGCCATTAAAAAGCAGACCCTTTTATTTTTTTAAATTGACGTGTTGGCATTTTGATTTGTACCTCAGTGCCTCTGAGCTTGGCTACTTGAGTCAGTTCCCTGAGTACCTCTATCAAATTGCAGCAACATCAGCTGCAGTGCTCTTACAATGCTATCGAGGTATAATTTACATACATTCACCTATCCTAAGTGTGCAGTTCAGTGATTTTCAGTAAACTCATAAATTGTCCAACCATCACCACAATCCAGTTTTAGAAAAATTTACATCACCTCCAAAAGATCAGTCAAACTGGTCATTCCCCAACAGCACCCCCAGCCCCCGCAAACACGAATCTGATTTCTGTCCCTGTAGATTTGCCCTTTCCGGACATCTCACATAAATGCAAACCTACAACATGCTGTCTTTTGTTCGTGTTTTTGAGATCCGTAAGTATTGCAGCATGTATCAGTGTTTGTTCTTTTTTATTGCTGAACTGTATTGAATTGAATGGATATATCACATTTTGCTAACCCAGTCACCAATTGTTTCCAGTTTGGAGCCGTTATGAAAAATGCTGCTTTGAAAATTCACATGTAAGTCTTTGAGTGGGCTCACGTTTTCATGTCTTCTAAGTAGATACCTACGACTGGAAGGCCTGGGCTATATGGTAAGTTTATGTTTAACTTTTAAAGAAACTGCCCAAGTGTTTTCTAAAATGGCTGCTCCATCTCTCATTCCCATTAACAATGTATGAGGGTTTCTGATTACAACCTCACCAACACTTCCTATTGTGTCTTTTCGGGTTTCGCCATCTTAGCAGGCGTGCCTGCTTATTAGCATTTTTAATTGGAAATTTGCTAGGGCCAGGCGGTGCTCCGCATCCCAGAAGCCCTCAGGCCACGTTCCCAGGATGCTCTCGGGTCACATCCCAGAAGCCCTCGGGCCGCATCCCAGAAGCCCTCAGGTCACGTTCCCAGGAAGCTCTCGGGCCACATCCCAGAAGCCCTCGGGGCACATTCCCAGGATGCTCTCGGCCGGCCTCCCCCAGGCCCCTCGCTGCTGCCCCTTACCCCCAGCTGGCGGCTTCTGGATGCGTCGACAGCCCGAGACAGACTCCCATCGGGAAGCCTGGAGGAGACACCCCGGAAGCTCGCCTCGGAGCTGCTGCTCAGTGCGATTCCAGAACTCCGACTGCGCGTGCAAAGGCTCGTCGTGGGGCGTGGGCGGAGCAGGAGCGTCGCTCCCGGCAGGACGGCCCTGGGTGCAGCCCTGGCTCCGGGGAAGAAAATCCCGGGGCCACAAGCCCGCAGGGAGTCCTGCTCACGGCGTTGCAGACTCTGAAACCTACGGGAAAATGTGGCAAGACCAGCCGACCGCCTCAGCATTGCTCGCCTCACCCGGAGCCCCATTCCTCCAGCCACTCCCCGGGGCCTTTCCCTGTGCCCAGGACGTCTTTAGGGAGATAGTGGGCAGGGCCCCACGGGGTTCCAAAGAGGAGCTGTGAGGTACAAGCAGGAGAGGGGAACAAAGGTCTCAAAGTCGTATTCGAGGAGAGATTTTCAGAATAAGCTCGGTGTGACACCACAGGGATGAGGCATTAGGAATCGTCCATTTTCCCAGATGAATTCCTTCCATTTGTCGGGCTCTGACTCAGACATTCTTAGGGAATAAATCATCCAACAAAGCATCATTCACCAGGAAAAGTGCGTCCTTGTTCACGCTTAACTACATTTACTGCAAATTTCCCTTCTAATTCCCTGACATTTTAATCATGCAGAGCAGGAAGCAGGACAGCAGCCGGGAGGGGCTGCGAGGGTCAGGGAGGGCGCCCTGGGCTGTGGTTTGAGGGGCGTGGGCAGCCTTCCCCCGGCTCGGCCGTCACAGATGGAAACATTCTGGGTTGTAAAGCTTGACATTTGCTTTCTTTTGAAGGTATTTGTTATCGCTGATTCCTTGCAGGATGGTATTTTAATATGACTCTCATGTAACTCCGTAATAAGACATAACTAAGACAAAAATCAGTTGTCTAATTAAATAAAAGAAGAAATGTCATAGCTTAACTTGGACTTCAAATCTTTGTGCATCTTATATTTTATGGTGCATCTGTGAAACTATCTGTGGACTTACTGTTTTGATACAGAAATTGCAGGATGTTTAAAGTAGACACGGCTTTCTTAAATTGTATTAGGTGTGCATTTTACAAACATAACTTACACTGACAGTGTTCCAGTTTGCTAGAGCTACTGTCATGCAAAATACCAGAAATGGATGGGCTTTTATAAAGGGGGTTCATTAGGTTACAAATTTATAGCCATACAGTCATAAAAGTGTCCAAACTAAGGCATCAATATGATGATGCCTTCACTGAGGAAAGGCTGACGGCATCCAGAACACTCTGTCAGCTGGGAAGGCACGTGGCTGGTGTCTGCTGGTCCTTCACTCCCAGCTGTGTTTCAAAATGGCTTTCTCCAAAATGTCTCTGGGCGTTTTCTCTCTAAGAGTCTCTGAGCTCTGCTTAAAATGTCTCTGTCTTTCATCCTCTCATAGAGGATGCCAGCAAACTAATTCAGACCCACCCTGAACTGGCAGAGTCACACCAACATGGAAACAATCTGATCAGAAGGTCCCACCCACAGTGGGTCTGCCCCCGTGAGATTGTATTAAAGAACATGGCTTTTGTGGGGGACATAACAGATCCAAACCAGCAGAGCAGTGAGAAAGGAGCTGGGGCCCGGGTCCCCTCGAGCTGCAGGGAAGAACACTGGTGGGCAGGACTCTTCTTTCCAAGGCCTGCTCCGGCAGCCACAGACATCAGTGTGCATCTCCAGGTCTGTGGATGAGCTCAGGGTTTCTTGGGGGCTGCTGTGTGGATCAGGTCAATGGGGAGCCTCCATTCACTTTCCTGCTTCCTCTTCTCACACCCTCAGTCTCCTCAGTCGTGTCCTGCACGTTCCACAGCCATGGATGAAGGCCACAGGCACATTCCGGCCATGTGACACCAGCATGGACAGGTTTGCTGTGGGCTGCACCTCGAGAAACCGGGATGCACAAATCTGGCAGATGATGTGGGCTTGCTTCGCCTTGTGTCCCAATCTGCAGCTTCATTGCAGCCAGTTGGGTAGAGGTGGGGTGCAGAGGATGGCACGAACCTCCACGGCTGCTGACAGTCTTGGCATGCATGTACGTCAGCTTAACGATGGCAGAGCTTAGCCAGGGAAGCGAGGGTCTCCTGATGGAAACAGCCCCAGGAAGGAAAGCCACCCTGAGCTGTAAGTCACTAACACAGTCGAAGGGTTTGCTGACCTCGAGTTGGGAGAAAAAGGGTTTGGAAAACTACTCTGGGAGGTGCTAAGAGGAGAAAGAGGAGTTCCAGGGAGAAGGGCTGCTTTCTCCTGCTCCCTGGTTCTGCCTCGGATGGGCCCGGAAAACAGGGTGTTGGCCTACAGGGGTGCAAGAGAGGACTCAGGAGCTTCCGGCAGGGGCTGCTCGAGAGTCGGGCGCACAGTGTACTAGGGAGGACACCCCTCTGATACGCAGCTACGCAGAAATCAAACCCCAGAAAGAAGCAAGGAACAGGTACGGATGGAAGACAATGGAAAACACAGTGTGGCCACTAAATAATACTGCACATCTGGTCCATTTCTCCATCTGTAAGGAAGGACATTTGTGTTAAGGAGAATCGCTAGTCTACCTTCCAGTGATTTGGCAAAACCTCAGATGTGAGGCCTTTTAGCCAAACGACTGCAATTTCATATTGTTGGAGCATTTGTCGTGTCCCTGCAATTGTAGCCCTCTATGAGTTTGCTGTGGCTGAACCAAGAAAAAAGGCAGATACACATTTCTGCAGAAACTATGATTCCATGAAACATTTTGAGGAGATAAGAAAGGCTGGTATCTTTCAGAGCGCAGAATGATTTGGAAACATAAATAATTAGTTTGGATTGAGTTCCCAGATGTTTGTCACTAACCTGTCCATGTTCCTGAATTATAAAACTTGACTATATGGGCTATGGAATAATTTCTTTTGATAAATAAATAACAAATACAAAGAAATATGCATTCATGCAGCTTGACCTAAGCCAAAGTGAACACTTGCAATTCATGAAATATTTGTTTTAAAACTACGATGGTCTTCAGTGAGCTCCCCGTTCAATCAGTCAGCTGCACTTCTGAGCCCAGTGGACCAAGAGACAGAGGTCATGGTTCCTTCTTCACAGTTCAGAGCATTCCATGGTGGACTCGTGACGAAGCCAAGGGCCCTTCAAGGAGGAAGCAGTCGACTCTGCCTGGTGGGGTGGAGAAGCGTGCATGCAGAGGTGAGCCACGAAAGGAGGCATTCCCAGCAGGGACGGAGCAAAAAGCACCCTTTTATGCAGAACACTGCAACTGGGCAAGGGTATGAAAGGAACAGAAAAGACATCTGATCTTGAACTTCACTCTCAAGTTAAAAACTATCTAGCGAAACTAACAGAAAACGTTTCTCTCCAAAGATAAATACCATGGTCAGATGGCAGAATACTGGGCCTCTGAGCTCCAGATGACATGGCATCTTGTGAGATTTGAGCATATAGATAAGTAACTCAGACGTTTTATCTTGCAGTTATTTCTGATTAAACCAACGGAGGGAGAAGAAACACTGATAAATTAAAACGGGCCGGAAGTAGCAGACTGCCTGGCTGCCCCCCTTACTGTCCAGAAGAGCTTGGGAAAATTACTGGCCTCTCTGCAGCTAGAGGTTCCATCTGCGAAATCAGGGTAATAATAGTCCCTACTTCCCAGGCCATGCCAGACCCCTGGGACAGAAGGTGAAGTCCAGAAGGGCCCTGACGTCCACATGGTCATGACGAAGGGGCCACTCTGAATCAGGGGGAAAGGTGAACTATTAATGAATGATGTCTGGACAGCCAGGTAGCCACTGAAAACATAAATCAGACACATACCTCACACCAAACAGCAGGAAAATTCTCAAAGGATCAAGTAATGTTAAAGAGCAAAATCACAATATTACTATAAATAAAGAAAACTCTTTTATAACCTGGAACAAGGAAGGTCTTTTAAACAATGACACAAAATCCAGGAGCCACAAAAGAAAAGATGAAAAAAAAATTTTGCATAGCCAAAACAATAACAGCCCAATAAAGTCAAACGACAAATGACATACTGGGAAAAAATAAAAAAGGTCATGTAAGATGAGCTGACCTTTATTTCTATGTAAAACACTCCTGCAGATCAACGTGCAAATAGTTCACCAAAAAGAGAAATACAAATAGCTATTGAACATATAAAATATACTCAAACTCTATAAGAGTGCTGAAAAATTGAAACTACACAGAGATACCACTTCTCGTACATCTGATTAGCAGCCAAGACGTTGCAGACACACTGGTGGGCGGGCCTGGTGCTGGTGGGATATGAAAAGGCACAACCTGGAGGGGATGTCACGGTGTCTCACCAAATCACCAGTGCACGTGGCTCTGACTCAGCAATTACACTTCTAAGAATTGATACGTGTAAAAAATAATGTATGTTCCATGTTATTTACACCAAAGAGAGGGCCGGTGATGAGCACGGAGATCGGGGTCCCGTGCAGGGAGAGACAGTACAGAAGGCTCTTCAGGAGGTAACCGTAAAGTAGAAAGAAGCGTGCGCGCCTCAGGGTGGGCCGTGCACAGCGGACCGTGTGGAAGCGGCAGCCCCTCGGCCAGGTGGGCGAGGTACCCCGACGGCCATGACCAGGTTGACGGGGGGGACGAGGAGGTGCTTTCCCTGGGTCTGCCCCCCAAACCCACCATCCCAGTCCAGCCAGGAGGAGGATGTCAGGCAGGTGCTGACGCTGTCGATGTCGTCACAACTAGGAGAGGCTGAGAAACTCGCCTGGGGGGCCCCAACAGCCAAGTGTCTCCTGGGAGCCTGGACAGGGCGAAACACGGGATCCGAGTGGAGGGTCGGCTTCAGTTAGTAACAAATAACAAACGTACCAAACTCACGGAAGATGTTGACAGGCTGGGAAACTGGGTGTGGGGTAAATGGGTAGTCTCTGCACTGTTGTCATATCTTTTTGTGAATCTAAAACTTCTGAAAATGAAGTCTATTTAAATAAAATTTAAATAAAATTTCAAGACTAATAAACAAACAGTGGGAGCAAATTTTCCTGTCCTCTGCTGCTGCAAGCCTCAGTGGCTTCAAACCGCAGCAGCTTTTATTTTGCTCACGAATCTGCAGTCTGGTGGACTCGGGGACGGCACGGGCTGTGCCTGCCGCTCTTGTCTGGGCTCCTGGTGGTGAGTCCCAGCAGCCCGGGGGCACGGCTGGCAGGTGAGGGTGGCGGCCCACCAGGGCCGGCCCCACCCACAGCCTCGTGCGCCGACAGGCCTCACTCGTTCTGTGCTGGATCCGGCGAAACCCACAGGACTGCTGTGTTCGGGAAAGTGTGCAGGACGGAGTCCTCACCCCTGAGGTGGCTCCCCTTCGACGCCCCTCAGAACCAGGGTTTGCTGCTTCCTCCTCGTGGGTCCTCTTCCTGCTGGGGATTAGAGACGAGGCTCGGCGGGGTCACTCCTGAATGCCCGTGACACGAGAGTGGGGGATCCACTTCTCGACACCCACGTTTCATCTGCAAAAAGGCCTCCAGCATTTTGCTTTGCTCACTGCCAAGTCCGGGAGCTTGAACAGGTCACTGGGACACAGCAAGGGCAGTGAACAGGTGCTTTGTGGAGCTTCTGGAAGCCTCTGGAAAGGTCTCAAGGACCCTGGGTGGTGGGGTGTGGGGCTCTAGCTGGGTGAAGGGGCCAAGACTGGGCGGGGGTCTCACCCCAGCAGGGCTCCCAGAGAAAGGGCCTCCCTCGGAGAGGAGGGTGGGGGTCTCTGGGACGGCCGCACGTGGCCTTCTGGTGGGAGCTGGACCCCCCCACTCCTGGGGGCAGAGGTCAGGGCTGGGGGGGCGTGCTGGGCGCCCACCCTGGGGAGGTGGCCGCGGGTCACGGAGTGGGTCATGTGGGAAGGGACCACGGCCCCACCACGAGGACGGCCCTCGCAGGGCAGTGTTTGCTGTGTGAGGTTCAAGGGTGTGTGGGGGCAGCGGCCGGACTGCTGCTGAGGGGAAGCTTCCTCCCACGGTTCAAGTGGTAAACGATCCCTTCTTTAAAATGATGAGGGTAGGCGTTTGCCGCCACTTGGTTTATTTTTTTTATTTTAATTTTTTGGTAAAATTAAAAATTAGTAAGCTTAAATTGGTCCCCAGGTTTTGGGGGGCTATTTTACTGGCCCATGGAATTCAAAGCCAAAGAGCCTATTTTCTGGAGTTCAAGAAGAGAATGACACCCGCCAGCAAGGAACCCAAGCCTTTGTGCAGCCTCTAAGCTGGTTTATAAGCTGTATAAATTTAAAACTCCAAAGCACAAACCCACTCTGAGGCTGCATGTATAAACGACAAGTTGTATTTAGCAAAGATATTTGAATATCTCATTTAGAATGGTTGTGTAAATTAATAGAATTGCAAATTGTCCCAAACCTAAATCTTTCCTTCAAAAGAAGAAGTTTCAGATTTCAGTGAAAAATAATAACTCTTTTCTATAATAAACGTAAATATTTGAAAACCAGAAACAGACGGGCTATTTCTGTAGAAGCTGGGCATCCGTCAGCACAGCAGGGCCCTGATCCCTCAGCAGAGCAGAGCCCTGGGAGAGCCGGGGCCTCCGAGGCTGGAACCACCTGCCTTCCTGACAAACATCCCAAACAGGACGGCTCACGCTCTGGCCCCCAAGACGAGCCGCAAGCGCCGCGACCTCCTATGTGAGCGGCTAAGCCCCAGCCAGCAGGTGCGGGTTGTGTCACGGTTGCACCGGGTTCTGACCTCTGATCCAGACGCCTCCAGTCGCCTTCACCCTGTCGTGCATCCCAGCAACTGTCCACGCCAGGGATGTGGATGCACAAGGAGTCACTGGGTCGTTAGCAACCCAGAGACCCGGATCGAGCATGGGGCGAGTGCAGCCGAACCGCGTGGCCTGCCTGGCCGGGGCTGCGTCTCTCCTCTGCCAGGTCGTCCTCAGTCTCTGATCTGTGAGACGGAGATGAAAGGAGGGTGCAAGGAGCAGGTCATCCCGTGCCCTTGCTGCAGGCCTGACCCTCCATGGGAGACCCAGCAGGCCCGGGGTGCCCCTCGCCCTGCGTCTAGCCGAGCGTGGGCTTGCTTCATGAACGAATGAATGAATAATCCATTTAGGGAGGATGTGATCACTAATCCCCAGAGAACCGAACAGGGAGGTTCCCCAGAGCTTTCAGCCCCACTTGTGGCCAGAGAGAAGTGAAGCTGATCCCAGACGGGACCCCGAGCTGCCCCTCTGCCTGCTAGGGCGTCCCGGACACTCCAGGGGCTTTCCCCCACCCGGGTCAGGCCCAGGGAGGACGTGTGGCCAGGCTGCTGAGGCTGAGATGGAGCCACATCTGCAAGGACTCGGCCGATGCCGTCTGGGCACAGCTGGCGACGGAAGGAGAGGAAAGGCGGGGAGCAGACAGGTGGGGGGACGGACAGGCGGGGGTCCTGGGCCGGGCTCCGAGAGGCGGGCGCAGGGCCCTCTGTGGGGTGGGCTCCCCTGAGCCCACCTGGTTCCCAGGGAGCAAGGCCCCTGAAGCCCTTGTGATCGGCATCTTTGAGCTTGTCTGGGCACAGACTCTCTCCAAGCCACCTTCTCCCCTCCCCGCCCGGTCCAGCCACCATCGGAGGGGCCGGTCATTGGTCTCCCTGCCCCCTGGCCCCTCAAGGAGTCCCTGGTCAATCCACGGAGGGCGTCACGGCCACCCCAAGCCCTCAGGGGCTCCGATCCCACCGTCCGAAGGGCCTCGTCCTTACATGCCCATAGGGCTGCAGACCCCCGTCCGTCCCTCGGGGCCTCTCCGGCCTTGCCTGGGGACTGGTGGTCCCGGCAGGACCCTCCCCCCTCGTGCCTCCTCCTCCAGGTCTTGGCGCCAACATCACTTTTGCAGTGAGGCCTCCCCCACCTGAAACTGCAACCCCCCTTGCTTTCAGGCATTTCCTGTTGAACAGGCTACGCGGTTTTCCCGTTAGCTGCATCCATCCCGCAAACGCACGTGCACTCCACGATGTAAGCTCCACGGCAGCGTCAACTTCTAAAATGTTTTTTAATGGAAATTTTCAGACATAAAGACAAAAGTGGAGAAAACAATATAATGCACTTCCAGGGCCCCTCACCCGGTTTCAATAATTATCAACCTGCAGCGTCGTCTTCTGTCCGTACCCCACTCTCCCTAAAATGTAAGGACCTCTAACAGGGCAAACACAATACCATCATCCCACCCAAAAATTTAGTGACCTTAAAATTAAGTAACCAGTCAATGTCCAGAATCCCCAGTTGTCTCATTTTTCACAGTTGGGTTTTTTCCGTTTTTTGAATCAGAATCCTGACAAGGTCTACAAGCCACGGTTTGTTAATAAGTCTCAAGTCATTTCAAGACCGCTCCCCTCCGTGGCTCCTTTCCCTTGCCAGGTATTTGCTGGTGACACTGGGCAACCGGGACACGTGGCCGGAGCGCGGCAGTGGCTGCTCTCCCTGCGCCTGGTTCCCACAAGCCCGCGACGGACACCGAGGCCGGCCACAGCCAGGTCTGCTTTCCGGCGAGGCCCCCGCGGAGCTCATCCCGCCGTGCCCCACTCCTGCAGCTTCCCAGGATGTGCTTATAATCCGTGCAGGGACGTGGGATCAGCGTTTTCTTCTTTCCTTTATTTACAAGTTTTCAGGATAACAAGTTGGTTCCCAGCATCTCCCCAAGGTGACCGAGAGGGATTTTTGGCTTGTTTGTTTGTTTTTTGGACAATTATGAACTCGTAGATAGTAACTTATTTACTGCATTTCAAACCATTCCAGTCGTTATTCTTCCCGATGCTCCGGGTCCTCTCTGTGGCCCCAGGGGCCCCTTGGAGGAGCTTCGTGCCCTCGGATGGGCAGGTCGAGGGGCCCCAGGCTGGGCTTGGATGCTCAGCTGTAGACTTAGATCAGTCGTTCCTCCAAGGACGGCCGGAGCTGTTTGCTGCTGTTTCCCATGGCACTCGGTAAATATTGGTTGAATGCACAAATAGGTGAATGCACAAACTGAAATCTTATTTCTAGACGATACCCTCTAGCCCCCTCCCTCCTTCCCTGCTGCCGTCCGTGTGCTCCCACCGATTCCTGCAGGTGCCTTCCCCGGGACACTGTGGTGCCGAGCTCTGAGCCCCCAACCTCCTTTCTCTTCCCGTTTTTCTGGCCGGTGCCCCTCTCTGGACGCTCGCCCCTAAGCCTGCAGCCGGGGATGCTGGCGGCCCGAGGGACAGAGTCACCTCAAAGCCACACTCTCCATGCTCTGAATATTTCTAAGCTCCTGAAATTGTTCATTTAAAAAAAGGCAAAATATTCCGTTATCGACAATATCTCCTCTGAAATCCTCACGGCGTGCCAATTCCGCCTTGAATTAGACACAACGGCCCTGCCCCGGCCTCCTGCCCCTCCTCATCCCTCGGGCCTGCTCCTCTCTCTGTGGTTTCTCCCCAGCGCGGCCTCCAGGAGCTGGGAGGGGGTCTGGGGGCAGGTGCGTCTGTGTCCTGGGGGCCCCGGGCCTCTCCTCAGGGCCCGAAATGGGGCAGCCGGCTCGCTGAGGCCCACCCTCTCTCTTCACGTATTCCGTTTTCTATTTTCCAGCTTTGGCAATTTGATTTTGTTCATCCCCATTACACGAGTAAGGTGAAAATCCCCATGTCATAAGTTATTATAAAACAAAGCCCTTCAAGGTTCTCCTGATCACCGCAAAATAGAACAAAAATTCCCATCACCTGTGCACACCTGTGTCTTACAGGGAAGGCACGTGGCTGTCCTTACATAAGTCATCCAGCCTCACCTGGGGAAAGCCGCACAAATCCTCCTCCTCTTTTAAATCCGAAATAATCTAAGGTCTGGGCTACGTGGTACAACTTCCAAGCGCACTCATCATTTTGTTTAAACAAAACAGCCCCAACACACACACACACTTACACACGCTCACATTCTCGCACACTCAGCTCCCATAACCTCAAGGCTGTCCGTGCAAAACCGACCTTCCCGGCTCTCGTAGTTAAATTGCATACAGGTGTGTCCAGTTCCCCTGCTGGACACAGAGGGCACTGGTGGCTGGTGTGCGCTTGTGTGTTCGTGGCATCCGTTCCTGTTTTCGGTTCCAGTTGGACCCACGTGAGTGTTCTCTACTCGGGCTCTGCCAGGTCCGTCTTCCTCTTTCCCCTTTGACACCTCCCTCTCTCTCTTTTCACTTCAAACAGCTTCATTGACAGAATTCACAGACCATGAAATGCACCCATGTACAGTGTAAAATTCAGTGGTCTTTAGTATATTCACAGAGTTGGGCAACCCTCACCACAAGCTAATTTTAGGACCTTTTCATCACCCCCAGAAGAAACCCTGCACCTGCTGCACAGTCACCCCTCATTTCCCTTCTCTGCAGCCCCTGGAAACCACCCAGCTGCTCCGCCTCCCTGATGTGTCTGTCCTGTTTCATCACACGTGTGGCCTTTCACGCCGCACGATGTCTTCAAGGTTCATCCACGTTGTAGCACGGATCAGAGCTCTGCGACTTTTTATTTCTGAATAACATCCCATGGCAAGGAAAAACCACTTTGTTTATCCATTCATCTGTTGATGGACGCTGGGGTTCCTTTTTTTAACTGTTGTGAATCACGCGGCTATGAGCATCCGTGTGCGAGTTTCCGTGTGGGCGTCTGTTTTCAATTCTCTTGGGTGTATCCCTAGGAGAGGAATTGCTGGGTCATAGCGTGACTCTGTCCAGCGTTTTGAGGAACTGCCAGGCTGCTTTCCACCACAGCCACGCCGTTTTATCTTCCCAAGAGCAGTGTGAGGATTCCATTTTTCCACATCCTCAGCAACACCTGCTGTTGTCTTTTTCACCCTAGCCGTCCTGGTGCACGCTCACGTTCTGCCTTCTCGGGCTGCTCTCTCCCATGTGCCCAGATGTGCTCTCCTTCCCCTGCATCTGGGGCTCCCTTTTCCCTCGGACTTTCCCCTGTGCTCCGTCTCCCCCTTTCCTCTGGGGCGAGCCTCGGGTGCTCCTTTCTTCTGCTGCTGCCAGTCCTGTGGCCTGTGCTCGGCAGCAGTTCTTTTCAGAATTTTTTATTAAATAACTAAGCATAAACAGTAAAGAACTTGTCTTTATAACAAACATTCGTGGTGGGTGAAGTTACCTTCTCGTGGGGGGTGAGCTGGTGTGTTCGGTGTCCCGAGCAGAGCTTGTCCCTCTGGGGCCGCTCATCTGAGTCCCAAGTGTCACAGACCACTGTTCCAGCTCCGCGGGGTGAGCAAGGGCTGCCGGAACGTTCCCTGGGACACTCTCCCTGCCATGTGTCTCTCAGCTTCTCTGGTCATGACCAACTTTTCATCAGGCCCAGCCCTACACAATAACCCTCAAAGTCCCCACAGGAGCAAACCTCGGTGGCTTGAAACAACCACAAGTATCTGTCGTCCTCGCTGTTTCCACAGTTGGGAGTTGGGGCAGTTGTCCGAAGGCTCAACGGGAGGCTCGTGACAAAGCTGCCAGAGCGAACAATCCATGTGGGTAAGAGGTTTATTTCCCTTGCCACACAACGGCCAAGTTATAAAATGGAAAACCCCTGCAAAAAGTCCCTTCACCCCTTCTGCAGGTGAGCTCAGACTCAGGTTCGGGTGCCTCAGGGGCTGGACCCAGATACATCACATGCGGCTCCACGTGGATCCAGAGCCCACCTGATGCATGGAAGTGCAGAAGTGCACGCCCAGGCCCGACACTACCCTCTGATGGGTGGTGTCCTTAGTGGTTAGGTTCTCTCATGGAGACTCCCACGTACATGATGAGATGGTAAAACAGCTCACCTGTGTGGCTGTTCCAATGCCAACCCCACACCTGGGGATCTAGGAAAGTGTGAAGAGCCTGACACAGAAAGGCGGCTGAGCTTTGTTGGCCTCTCTGCTTGATGAGCTAATTTCTGGGCTGAGTCCTAAGTGTCTCTGTGTCATCCCCTTTAGTGTCACCCCATGATCTTCAGATGCCTTGGATCTGATCTTCCACGTCTAGCCGACCAATGCCCGAGCCAGGCTGGCTCTTTCCATCAGCACCTCATGCCCGCGCAGGCCTTGTCAGTGCCTCCATTACGTATCTCCCCTGACGTTCTCCCAGCTCACTTCCCCTCTCTGGGACAAACCTTCAATCTGTTGGAAAGAATATCATATCTAAAAGAGAATAAACGCTCACACAATTGTGGAGGAGAAAAGAATTTATTCACAATCTTGCAAGAACGGGCGCACAACCAAAAACGTGGCAGGCGCACCAAACACGAGAACACAGCAGTATTTCCGCCCTACGTCTAACACGCAGGTCCCTCCCCTGTTCTCCATTGGCTGGGGACTCCAGAGGGTACAGCCGAGTTTAAATTTCCCGCCGAGAGTCCCCGCCTTTGATTATACCTTACATTCCTTTCCATTCCAGTGACCCTGGTTGTTGCTTGCTCTCACCCACGGAAGGAGCTGGTGCCAACTCGAGGCTCACGTCAGGGGCCCTTCTCTTCCCTGTAACCGCGGAGCCCATCTGAGCCGGTCTGGTCTAGTTTCCATTTTCCCTATTCCACGTCGCCTTTATGTGAAAGCTAAACTTAACCCTTTCTTACAAATCCTGCCGAGGGCATTGGCCAGCAAAGTGGGACCCCCGGGGCGGCCACGGCCCTCCAGGGACACGGCTCACTCGGCGGAGAGAATTGGGGCAGGGCAGGGGGGAGCGCCGGGTCCGTGGAAGGCCAGGGGGGCTGTGGTGTGGGGCTCTCACGGGAGACAGTTCCCGCCTGGCTAGCCCCCTCCTCACCGGGCCGCGGCCAGTGGGCAGAGGCCAATGTGGCTTCCAGCGTTGACCCCCTTAGCCTTCCCTGCCACTCTCACCTGCACATCCCAGACCACAGTCCCCTCTTCCATCGGTGTGTCCTCAGCGTCCGCTGTGGGAAGGAAGCAGCGCCTACCTTCCACCTCCTTTGGTTTACTCTGGGGGTCGGGTCCATACTCCATGGAGACCCTCCCAGGCCCGTGGCCCCAGCCGCCAGGACCCAAGCAGCTCAGCCCCGTCTCGCACACCCGCCTCCCTGGCACCAAGGCCCTCCCACCCGGGCTCCCCCCAGCTCAGAAGCCTCCGGAGCCGACCCCTCCCCACGGAGAGAGCTCGGGAGGAGCACCCCCGATGCCTGCTGCCGACGGCCATCCCAGGGCGGTGACCCACGTGTGGGAAGGGTTAACTGGAGGAGGAAACAGGAAGACACTGTCCACCGCGTCTGCCATGCCTGGAGCCCCCTCCTCTCCCTCCTCTCCTCTCCCCCAGCCCGACCCTGAGACCCCCGGCCCCTTCCTGGGCGGGAGGAAGAGCTGGCAGGAACCACGGGCAAAGGGAGCCATGCGCTGGACCCAGCTCTGCACTCAAGGCCTGAGGGTCTGCAGGGCGCCCAGGACGGCAGGCTCAGGCCCTGCTCGCTGTCCTGTCCTGCGGGGTCAGTCCCCAGCGCCTCGGGGCCACCGCCCCCACCGAGGCCGCACCAGGCGCGCGAGGCGTGGACACTGCGGTCAGAATCGCCACGACTCACCGGGACGGTGCCGGCTCCACCGGGGCCACTTCCAATCCAAGGGGCTGCACTGTAAGGTCTATTCCTGCTGGAAAATATTTTGGGCACAAAGCGAGGTGCAGCATCAGGATGGATCCCAGGGGCCCTTGTGACCCGCGGGTCTTGGGATTCGCTCTCCTTTACCTGCTGGCAAGTCCACGAGCTCGAGCAGCGGGAGACGCCCCCCCACACCTGCCCGCATCCTGTGGTTTTCACCATGAAACGGGTGGGAGCCCCGGTCCAGGAGAGGGGGTGAGACGGGGAACTGCTCAGAACGGTGGAGACCCTGAGCCCCTGCGAGTTCCCGGCTCCCAGCTCCTCGCTTTAGGCAAATATCCACTGCTCAGAAGTTCAAAGGGCACCTGATTCCCTGCCCCGGCCCAGGTTTCTCAGGGAGAAAACGAAGGAAATTCCTGGAGATGATTCCCACAGGGCTTTTCCGTATGTTTGGGGGGAGAAGAAAGGAGGTGGTTTGAAGGAGTACTTTTCTCACCTTTTGCTATGTCCTTCCTCCCCTGACCCGCTGTGAATCAGGGTACGAAAGAAACATGAGTTACCGGAACAGGGTTTGCGACAGCGGGGGCGACTCGCCTCCAGGCCCCCCGCGGCCCCTGCGCGCACGGCCTCAGGCTGGGGCACTTGCTGGGGTCTCCCGCGTGGGGAGGAGCCGCTGGCCTCGGGCTCCTCTCTGCAAACGAGGTCCTCATAGGTGAGTTTCTCCAACTCTTGCCAGCCCTGCCTTTCCAGAGTGCAGGGGTCTCTGCTCCCAGCCCGAGCCCGAGACCCCGGGACGAGGCCGTCCAGCCGCAGAGAAAGTCTCGTGTGCCCGTGCGACCATCCTTCTCGGCCGAGGCCTGTGGGGGTGTCCGTGGACAAAACACACAGACACGGAGGTAGGCATTTCTTTATCAAAACTACTGGCAGTTTCTTGGGCATTGCCCCACAAATAGCAGAAGTGACCAGGGTCAGGGTCAGGATCAGGGTCAGGGTCAGGGTTAGAGATTCAGAAGCAGCCGGTGCGGTGTTCTGAGTTCAGCGGCCCCTGGCCCCCGAGGCTCTGAGCTGCCTCCTGGTTAGGACACGCACCCACCCTGCTCGCCTTCAACCAGCCAGTCAGAAGTCAAAGCGACAGTGTCCAGCGTCTGACCCGTGTTCAGTTTGACTGACGCCGCATCCAGCAGAGAAGGCGAAGCCCGCTTGAGGGACGGCCGTGCAGCCCACAGGACGGACGGGGCTGAAGGCACACTCGGCCCCCAAATGGCAATGGCTTCCCCTCACCGGACCCTGACGCCGTCAGAACTCTGCAGACGTCTCCGTGCTGTCCAGCGGGCACTGGGTGTCACCCTGTCGTCCCCGAGCTCCCGCACGGCTGGTGAGGCTCCCGTCCCGTCCCCTCGGGCAGTGGCTGTCACTCACGGCACTTCCGACCGCCTGAGCCTCTTGCGGCCACCAGCTCTGAGACCTCGGGGGACACGCACGAAAGGCGGGACAGCCGCGGGCAGGCGCTCAGCAGGTGCACGTGCTTGGACGAACACTTCTCAGTTATTTTTAACACAGAATTCCCTACAAAAACCACAGAGGATAGACTTTTGGAAATAAAATAGGTCATCTTAAACCTACCAATACTTTACAAGGAGGCTTCTCGTCTCACTTTGATCCCTCTCTTGCTGCTTCTTTGTCCCCAAACTCAAGGAAAGAGCTTCTCGGGGTGCATCCTGGGGTGCTCAGACCAGGTGAGTCAGGCAGGGGCCGAGACAGGCTCCGCGGCAGGGCTGAGGTCGGCGCAGCGGCCGTGTTCTGTTCTCGGGGTGCTCCTGGGCACAGAGACTGTCAGCCGCAGAGATCACCTGGTCAACACGGACTCCACCTCCCGACTGATGAGGCAAGACCGACCCCAGGACACAGGGACGGAGGGGAGGGAGGGGAAGGGGGAGGTGACGCTGTGGGTTCCGGGTCCTGTGATCAAGGCCATGGGAACCCCGAGAGTTTAGTTGGAGAAGAATACAAGGGTAAGAACTATACATTTAACTTGTTATATAGGAAAAATATCAGCAAAATCTTCATAAAAATAAGCGCATAGGCACTAACAACTTAAAGAACAACGCTTTGACGGCCCCTAAGTGAGTTCGCCGGGTCGCTGCCCAGGGCTGTCCCCTGCGTCAGGCCAGTGTGGGGTCTTCCTCCACGGCACCAGAGAGGCGGAGCCAGGGAAAACATTCACCCTGCCCGGGAGTGCACACCAGTTCACACACACTTCAGGAGTGCACTCCAGCTTGCACACACTCCCCGAGTGTGCACGTCAGCAGTGCCGACCTGATCCCTCCTCCAGGGCCCCCCACCGTCCTGCCTGCAGCTCTAACGCTCCTGGGGTTGCGGGGCCCCCGCTTCTGACTGCAAACCCCAGGAGGCTCCTGGGTCGTGTCGGGTGCCCTGGCCTGGACACGCAGCCTCCCGGCCAAGAGGCAGGTGCCCGGTTTCAGCATCCTCAGGAGCTGTTGTCTCACCTCTGACCTCCCCTCGGCAGGCCCAGGGCTGATGACGTGGACGTGGACATGGAGGAGCCCCCCGACACGGATGAGCTCTCCATGCCCCACGCTGGGCTCAGTGTAACGTCAGAGGGTCATTCGCAGCGGCCTGGCTCCTGCCTGCCGGTGTTATCATCAGACGACTCAGGTTTCAAAGCAAGCAGCCCACGTGCAAATCACGGGGTTCAGGGCCTGGTGGGGCGGCAGGGACCCTCAGCCGTGCCCCTCACCCTGGCTCTGACCGCAGCCCCCCGGCTCCCCTCCCTGCAGTCAGACGAGGCCCCGCAGTGCAAGGGTCGCTCACCCCATCAGCAGGGAGCTGCGGCCTCTGAGGTTCTCATTTCCCTTTTCTTAAAATATAAGCCCTGGGGCCGGGAGGGGTCGGGGCAGCCTCCTCTCCACCCTCAGCAGGGCTCAGCTCAGGACACTGAGGGTGAGGAGGCCACAGGCAGAGCCGGGGGAAAGCGGGGGTCATGGAGGAGCCCCCCGACCTGCCTGGACGGGAGCTCGGGCTTTCCCGGGTCAGAGGTGGTGACTCGAGAGCCAGCGCTCTCCTCTTCTCCCCCCGAGATCCAGGGAAGGCCTTGGTAACCTAGAAATGCTGCCAAGAAGCAGGTGGGAAACGCAGGGCGACACCCCTGCACCCCAAGCCGGGCCACGGAGGGCTGCGGGGTGGGAGGGGCGGCCCCGGGGTTCGTCCAAGACGTGAGAGAAGAGCACAGACGCTCCCTGCCACGCTGTTGACGCCAGTGAGGGGACGGGATCGCCTAAATCCTAAATGTCCGTCAAGCATGTTCACAAAATTGAAGGCCATGCAACTGTTACTCTAGTGTACACCCACATTCATGCTCATGGAAATCTGTCCACAGTATATTACACTTAAAAAACCGGTCAGAAAACAGTATTCAAAATGTGATCCTAATTTTGAAAAACTGAGAGCATATCTATGTGTCATAACTATAGAAAATGTCTAAAATATCTAAATCTGCACCAAAATAGTAAAGTGGAGCTTCTTTGAGAGGTGGGAAATGGGTATTTCCACTTTTATTTTTATAATGAGGGAGAACAATAGCCATTTTAAAAAAACGAGTCCCCCAAATTTGTTCTCGAGAGCTGGCTGAGGAGGGTCCCACGAGCTGGCACCCGGGCGGGCCCAGCCAGGCCCCCACTGAGGACACATTTGGGTTCAAAATCCAGTGGCTGTTGGAGAGTCACACACCCCAGGGTCCTGTTTCAGTCTCCAGGAGGCCAGGGTGTAACAGCAACCTTAAAAATATAACCTTAAAACTGTAAGCAAGCAGGAACTTGTAAATTAACCCTAAAATGTAACCTAAAGCAGCGTTCACATGGAAAGTAGGCAGGGGGTGAAAACCTTTAGTCTCACAAGAGAGCAAGATGGAAATGTCAAGTCTTCAACAATATGTAAATGTAACGTTTGTGCATCTAGGATCCTGACCTCCCAGGTGTGAATAAAGCCTTTTCATCTGTCCCCCTGGACCCCGGGGCACCCTTCACAGCTGTCACCTAGTTCCTAAAAGAAATAGGGAATAACTACATTACTGAAATTCTCCAAATCTCAGATACCCGTTAACTAAAATGATTAACTCTCTTTGTCTCTAATGGGTTTAGCCACTTAAAGAATCACTTCGAGGAGACTGCCCCAAACCTCCCAGATACAGACAAGCCTTTCATTTATCACTCTTTTTTCATGTTAATGAAATGATTAACTCTGTCTTCAGTGGGTATAAAAACCAATTAAAGAAACACTTCGGGGAGGCTGATTTGGGAAAGCTTCCCTGTCCTCTCAGTGGCATAAATAAACCCTCTTTTCCTCTTCAGTGTGGTTCGCTGTGGCTTCTACTGGCCTCGCTGTGCGCAAACCCAGATTTGGGGAGTGTCCCTTCCACAGGAGCACGCGGGTGGAGACAGGACCCCTCTGGGCGTCCTCACAGACTCCTCCAGGGTCCCTCTGTCCTGGGAGTTCTCAGGATCGAGGGAGGGTCTGGGCTCCTAGGACCCCCACCCAGCGCCCCAGGCACTGCCCCGACTCGCCGCCTCTCCCAGCAAACTCCTAGCCTCTTAGCAAATCTGAGTTCTCCTGTTGGGTTAGGTCTTTGGAAATGTCTGCCACTGTCTGGCTACTTCTACTACTTTCTGCCTGCCCATACCCCTCTCAGGAAGAAAAAAAAGTAAATTCTCCCCTCAAGATAGGACCCCTACCCCAGGACTGGCAGCACCTGCGAGGCGGATGCCCGGAGACCGGCATGGCCACCCCAGGGGTCAGCTTGCGAGTGGTCCTGTGCGGTTCCGGCAGGCCTTGCACCCCGGGCCAGGGGCCAGCGACTGTCCACACTGTTCAGCTCTGGGGAAGACCATGCAGCCCCTGCCTCAGCCCCCGGTCCCCGGCACAGACAGAGATGGGGGCCTGGGAGAGCCCCTAACCCTGCTGGGATTGGGAGAGCTTAAGGCCCCTGGAGCTGGCTGCCATTGACATCCGCATCAGGGAAAGACGCGTGGATTCTGGCATTAGTGAGCGGGCACTCTCAGAAACGTTTAGGGAGCTGAGCTGCGGTTCTTGAGTCTGTAGTAGTCAACATGAAAATTAAGGGCCTGCTGGAAGAAAGTAAATGTGTGCTGTTCTGCTTGTGTACAAAACGAAATATATGACCCTGTTACGTGAGTGCACATGCCAGACTCACGTGCACACATGCACACACGCATGCACATGCACACATGTACACACATGCAGGCACTCATGTGCACACATGCACCCTGACATGCATAGACACACACGCACACAAGCACATGTACACACGACATGCACACACATGCACCCTGACACACACAAGCACATGTACACACGACATGCGCACACATGCATGCAGATGCACACACGCACCGACACACGCACACAAGCACATGTACACACGACATGCGCACACATGCATGCAGATGCACACAAGCACCCTGACACATGCACACACGCACACAAGCACATGTACACACGACATGCGCACACATGCATGCAGATGCACACATGCACCCTGACACACGCGCACAGACACATGACACACGCACAGACACACGTGCACAGGGATGCACACACACTCACTTGGGCACATCCTGACTGTGTACCATGGTTGTATGACTTAGAACAGTCCTCAGAGGAGCACCGTGCTGCTTTTCTCTCTTGGTTCTCTCTGCGTTGTCTGAGTTTTCCGGAAGGAGCCTGCAGGGCTTCCACAAAGGCTGCTTCCCCTTTGGCCTTTCGGGGCGGACACGGCACAATGGGTCATTCAGCCGCAGGCCCCTCTGCCGGCCCACACGCGGCCCCGATGCCAAGGATGGCTCCCACTCGGCCTGGCCTTCCTCCACGCCCTTCGGGGCTGCAGTGGGCACACCACACCCCAGGCCTCCGTGGCCTCTTCGAGGACAGTGGCCCCAAGTCGGAGGCCAGTGGGCACCAGTCAGCACCTCCCATTGCCTGCAGGCCTGAGGCCCTTTCCCAGCCGCGGCCCTTTGCTGTCCCCTTGGCTCTTGGTAAAATAAATAGAACCCGTGGTCATTATGCCGGATTCTCCAAGCCCGTAACCGTCTCTCTCCAAGGCACATTCGTGGTGTGTTGCTCGTGCCAGACCAGGCCACCTTCCTGCATTGCTGGGCCGTGACGCCACCATCGGCCAGATGTGTTGATGGCCTGCTGGCAGCTCAGCCCGCACATCCAGATGAGGGGTGGTGGGTTCGGGGACCTGCCTGCAGCCCCCGGGTCCGGGAGAGCCTCAGGCCCCACAGCCCCAGCCCCGGGGGTGACTGGCCAAGACAGGACCCCACAGGTCTGCGGTCCCGGGGACTCGGGCACTGGGCCTGGCTGGCACCTGAGCATTGTAACCCGGTGAGGCCAGCCACGCAGCCGGGGAGCCTGTCCCTTCCCACCTTCTGTCCTCTCTGCCCTGAAGGAGAGCTCCGCGAGGGAAGCCCTTCCTCTCTCAGTGTCCCAAAGGTCCCTGGACCCCACACACGGCGCCGGGGCTGCTGGAGCTGGTCTGCAGGGGACACTTGCCCCAAGAGAAGCACTGGGGCACCCATGGGTCCTTCATGTGAGCCCAGCCCCAGGCACCTGGGACAGTCCCACATGAGAGGGTGGTCTCTGCCATCCTTCCCAGAGCCGCAGGGGGGCTGGGGGGGGGGGTCAGGGCTCGCAGGGCAGCCCATGCCTGGAGGGTGGCACAGAAGCCTCTCTTGGCCTTACCCTCATGGGAACGGGGTGCCCGGGACGCCTGACAGCTGGGACCACCGGCCCCTGCAGAGGGCCTCCCCTGGCAGCCCAGCCCCTGCCCTCCCGGCCGAGCGTCCAAGCTCAGACCACTGTTGCCGGGGAAGGTCAGAGGTGACACGATGCCCAGTGGCTGCTTGCCGGCCCCCTCTGCAGGACCCCGAGGCTGTGCTACGGGGCGGGCAGGGCCTGGCCACCCTCTGACTGAGGTCGCAAGCTGTGACCTTCTGCTGACTGGGCACGGTCACCTGCTCATCCCTTGGTGGGGCCGAGGCCTCGTCCCGGGTTGGAGGATCCTCCCGCCTTCTTGTCCTGCCCTCAGCTTCTAGAAGGAAGCCCAGGAAGGAGGGCCATCCTGGTGGGACACAGCTGTGACCCGGGCTGGGCAGGTCCACTCCGAGAGCCCCAAGCCCCCTCCCAGGCCCCCGGGCTTGGCCCCACACTGCCCCGTCCTCCTTCCAAACCCCCTTCTCAAGAGCTTCCCTGAGGAGATGGGAGTCGTGTCTATCCGGTGCACTCGGAACCACTTCTATACCCAGGGTGGGTTTCCCTGTCATCGGCGCTGTCCTCTGGGTGCTGGGATTGCGGCTCGTTTTATCCTCTCACACCGCGGTGCACAGGCTGTCTCCGAGTTCCAGGAACCTCATTTTAAAATCCTTCAGGTCTTGAACCTTCCCCATCCCTGTCCGTCCACCTCTGCTCCGGCGACCCTCCCGACGAGCCCCTACCTTCCCTGGGGGCCCCCTGGGCGGCTGCCTGGCACCCCCACCTCTGCCCACCCCTCGCCCCTCCCCGGGTGGGACCCCTGCCCGGTCCTCATTCCCCACAGTGGCCCTGGAGGGAGACAGGTGCTGGTGAGGAAGACAGCGGGGGGATTTGCGGCAGGGGGGACATGGGGCCCCAGCAGCCCCTCTCGCAGCAGCCCAGGCATGGAGAGCAGGAAGTGAGTGTGCCCCCTGGCACGGCCGTCGTCTCGCCGCCTGAGGTCGCTCGGTTCAGCCTTTCCCAGGCCGCGAGCTGGAGCAGCAGAAGTGCCGCCCCTGGGGCGGGGACCCTGGAATGGGCGCCCACCGGGGGACAGGGCCACGGACCCCCCACTCCCCTGGGGCCCCGCACCCCCCACACACACCAGAGTCTCCGCAGATCCCGGGGCTCTGACCTCCTGGCCTCCCGGGGGCTACTGTGGTCTCCTGAGCTCCGAAACCTGCGACCCGGGCACCTGCCTGTTTCCTCTGACCTGGAGTCGGCGCGAGGGCCTGGGTGTCTGCTGGCCGCCGCCGAGGGGCAGCGGGGCAGACGGGGTCACCTGGAGCAGGTTCCGGACAGACGTCTCACCCCAGGCACTTCCGTCCCTCAGACCGGCCCGCGCCCAGCAGAAGGGCCGGCTCCAACCCTGCAGCTGGGGTGCCCGCCCGGCTCAGCCTCCAGCCCACACACTGGGCCTGGGCCCCTCCTTTCCCAGGGGCCCCCCCAGACCCCCAGGAGCGGGGGGAGAGGCGGGAGGCGGCCACCCCCCTGGGCACACGGCTGCTGAGTTCCTGTCTGTCCACGTATCTCACCAGCACTGCAGGACTCCCGGCGGCCCTCGACCTCAGCCGGGTGCCCCCACCAGCTGGCAGGGGCGTGGGGGCAGGGGCAGGGCCACGGCCCCGGGTCATGGGGCAGCGAGCGCCACCAGCCCTCAGGCCTCAGTCCAGGAGGGCCCAGGGAGGCGGCCGGGGAGAGGCTGCTCCAGGAGACACACGGTGTGGGGGGCACGGCAGGCCCCAGGCCCAGCGCAGGGCTGATGGGCCGCAGGTTCTCAAATCCAGATGAGTGAACGGGAAACGCAGCACAGCACCTCCACGTGGGCTTTTGCTTTGTTCACGGTGGAGACTGAATTTGTGCTCGCAGCGACACAGCTGGTCCCTGGGGGGCTTCCCCGGGCTGCTGGGGCCCCGGAGGGGAGAGCGTGGGGCCCTGGGGCAAGGACGGTCCGACCCGGGCTTGCAGAAGTGGCCTGGGTCCCTCCCAGCCTCCCGGTAGCTGCGGGCCTGTGAAACCTGCCTGCCCAAGAGCCCACGAGGAGAACCTCAGATGGCCCCTCGTGGCAGCGACCCCCGACCAGGCCACCGGGAGGGCCTTCGTCCACCTGGGGCTGTTTCCCGACTGCGGTAGAGGCAGCCCTGGGGGGCCTGGAGGGCGTCCGAGGTGTGGGCACACATGCAAGCACCAGCGACCCCGAGAGCCAGGTGAGAGCCGGGAGTGAGGGTGCAGCTCTGGAGTCCCAGCGGGACCCCACAGAGCCAGGAAGCCGAGTGCCCTTCACAGGCTGCAGGCCAGGACCGAGGGCGGGTCTGAGGGGTTGGACTGGGGGAAACGCCGGCTCCTGCCCACACCCCCTTCGGGCCGATGCCTGCTGAGCCCCCAAGAGCTTCACGTGCACCATCTCATGGGGCCCTGCCCCACGGGGACGTCACAGCCGTTCCCGACTCCCCCCAGAGCCCTGCTGGCCCCCGCTCACCCCTCCGCAACCAGGACCCGGGGTGCGAGGGGCTCTCGGCAGGCGGGGGCTCACTGTGCCCAGGGAGGGTCCCAGGCTGCTGGGCTTGGGGAGCAGGTGCGAGAGCTGAGCTGGGCTGGGGGGCTGCCTGGCGGTGACCCCCGGTGGGCTTCAGAGCCCTGCCAGGGCGAGGTCGGCAGGCACGCCCGGAACCCTCCCCCAGAGCAGCGCATCTCTCTGGTTCCAGCACACGCAGCTGCACCCCTGGGGCGGGGGGAGAAGCCCCCTGAGACTTGGGCGAGACCAAGACCCAAAGGTGGGTGTCCTCTGCCCCCTGCCCGCCTCCCAACACATTCCTACCACCAAGTGTGGCTGAGACGGACAGAAGGCTGCAGCCGCCGTGCATGGGGTATGGATAGTGCTGGCCACGACAGCCTAGCCTACCCCTGCACCCCACATCCCCTCCCCAGGACTCCGGGGCCCGGGGCCCGGACGCCCCGTCTCCTCAGCACCACCCTCTCTGTCTCCCCCCACCCCACCCCCACTGTCTGTTCAGTTCCAGGGGTTTCCATGCCCCCACCTGCCCGTCCAGCCCATCCCAGCCACCTCCCTGCCCACCCCCTCCCTGGGCCCCTTCAGTCCCTGGAACACAGCACAGCCTCCTTCCTTTGGGCTGTGCCCTCCTGGGAGCCCCACGACGTCACCGTCCCTCCCTCGTCGGGGAGGGCAGGGGAGCTGGGAACACACATCCAGAGGGACAGTCCACAAGGAAAGGGACTCTCAGGATGAACGGCGGGCAGCTTGGAGGAGGGAGATCCTACCGGGGGAATAGAGAACATCAGAGTGGAGTAGTCGGGGCCAGGGGGAGGCCTCCGTCAGGGACAAGAGAGGAGACGCAGCGGGCAGGGCCGGGCAGAGCTGAGGGTGGCCGGGCAGAAGCAGCCAGAGGGCAGCTGCAGGGCCGTGGGTGCCGCTCTGCCGCTCACAGGGGTGCGTGGGGTGCTCATCCACCCAGGGGCTCACACAGAGATGCACCCGGATGCACACAGACAGAAAACACGAAGACACACACACAGGGACCCGCTCACATGCACACGGGTGCACACACATGAAGACACACACACAGGGACCCGCTCACATGCACACGGGTGCACACACATGAAGACACACAACAGGGACCGCTCACATGCACACGGGTGCACACACATGAAGACACACACACAGGGACCCGCTCACATGCCACGGGTGCACACACTTGAAGACACACACACAGGGACCCGCTCACATGCACACGGGTGCACACATGAAGACACACACACAGGGACCCGCTCACATGCACACGGGTGCACACACATGACACACACACAGGGACCCGCTCACATGCACACGGGTGCACACACTTGAAGACACACCACAAGGGACCCGCTCACATGCACACGGGTGCACACACATGAAGACACACACACAGGGACCCGCTCACATGCACACGGGTGCACACACTTGAAGACACACACACAGGGACCCGCTCACATGCACACGGGTGCACACATGAAGACACACAACAGGGACCCGCTCACATGCACACGGGTGCACACACATGAAGACACACACAGGGACCCGCTCACATGCACACGGGTGCACACACTTGAAGACACACACACAGGGACCCGCTCACATGCACACGGGTGCACACACATGAAGACACACACACAGGGACCCGCTCACATGCACACGGGTGCACACACACGAAGACACACACAGGACCCGCTCACATGCACACGGGTGCACACACACTTGAAGACACACACACAGGGACCCGCTCACATGCACACGGGTGCACACACACGAAGACACACACAGGGACCCGCTCACATGCACACGGGTGCACACACACTTGAAGACACACACACAGGGACCCGCTCACATGCACACGGGTGCACACACATGAAGACACACACGCCCACAGGACACAAGAGCATGGATGCACAGAGAGAGAACATGCAGACACAGTGCACACACACACAGGTACACCTGTTATCACACGCATAGGTGTGCACACACACAGACACACACGGACCTGGAAGTTCCTTGCAGCCAACCCGCCTTCCTGGCATGAAGAGCCCGTCTCTGCCGTCCCCCTCCAGCCCCCACAGGGCCCCACACTCCCCCTTGCACACAGCCCTTGCGTTTTGTGGTTTTGGTATGTGTTTTTAGCATTTTTCCATCTTCTTCATGATCAAATTCATAACTAGGAAAACATGTGGCTTGGTGAGCAAAACACTTCTGAAGCGAAACACAAGCACCCATGTTGACCCGGCTACCCTGACACCCACTGGAGCAGCCACGGAGTGAGGCGGGAGGGGGCCCGGGCAGGCAGGATCCCCGAGGGCACTTCCAAACAGCCACAGTCACCCCCTTCCACACCGGGGCCCTGGGGCCCCCGTCACCTGCCCTCGGGCTCCAAGCTCTGCCGCCGCTCCCTCCAACCCCCCACTCGTAGCTTCTGGCACCCACTGCACCCACCAAACTCCGCCCTGCCCTCCTCAGGCTCCCTCCTTGCAGACCGCCTGGACACGTCACTCCCTAATGAGCCTTGCAGCAGCCTCCTTTCTTCTGCACTGACCCCCAGCCTGGCTGCCAGCCTCTTCCCGTCCTGCAGCCCCAGTAAGCCCACCCTAACTTACCTCTTCCCCAAACACACACCACTCGAGCAAGCTGGAGCCCAAGCCTCCCCGGCTCTCCTGTACCGGACCCCGCCTGGGCTGTGTGCTCTGTGCAGCCTGCTGGTGCTTCTTCCAGCGAATGTGACTCAGTCATGTGTGCACCCACTGTGCGCCAGGTGCAGCAGGTAACACAAGTGCCCACTGTGTGCCAGACTCCACACCTCACACTAGAGCTCACTGTGCGCCAGGTGCAGCAGGTAACACAGGTGCCTACTGTGCTCCAAGTCCAAACATCACAGAAGCGCACAGTACCCACTGCGTGCCTTGCCCCACCTGCCACACGAGCACCTAATGTGTGCTGGGTTCCACACGGAGTGGGGACGCACTTAGGTGCACACTCATACACAGATCACAGACATGCACACACAGATCACACTCACACACGTGCACAATTGCACACTCACAGATGAGTGCACCCTCTGATCCCCCCACGCGGACTCTCCCCACAGGTGAGAGCCGACGGGAGGCCGGAGTGGGGGGCCCCACCTGACCTGGTCCCAGGAGCCAGCTGGGGCCCGGAGAGGCCAGGGCCAGGGTCGCTAGGGTCTCCAGGGTCAGCGGCAGGCGAACCTCTGCCAGCCCCAGGCTCATCACCTTGGACAAGTGCTGTCGTCCTCCCACCCCTGGCTCCCGTGCTGGCGGCCTCAGCCTCCTGTTGTCTCTCTGGGGGTCGGGAACCCCGGGAGCCAGCCGGCATCTCTCCGCTGACCTCCCGACTGGCTGAACTGGACTCTCGTGTGCGAGGCGTCCCCAGAGCCCTCTGTGCCCACTGCCCCGGTCCCCTCCCAGGGGCCATGCAGCCGGAGACCCAGCACTTCGCGCATCGCCCGGCCAGGCTTG
>NC_051324.1:75629785-75699282 GCF_015220235.1 Choloepus didactylus | reverse complement strand
TCCGCCACCAGACAGTGATGACGCAGCACCCACTCCCTCTGCTGCAGCAGTGTCAAACCACAAACCCAAAATATCCAGGTTTCAGTCTAAAAACCATTTGTGAGATCACAAACCAGGAAAACGCAACCTGAGTGAAAAAGTAACACTATAGCTGTGAACACCAAGATGACACAGATGTCAGAACTATCTGACAAAGATTTTAAAGCAACCATTATTAAAATGCTTCAACTAGCGACTGCAAACATGCTTGAAACAAATAAAAAATACATATAAAGTCTCAGCAAAGAAACCAAACACAAAAGAAGACCCAGATGAAAATTTTAGAACTGAAAATACAATAACAAAAATTTAAAAAAACAAAAACTCAACAGAAAGTCTCAATAGTGGAATAGAACAGGCAAGAATTAGTGACTGAGATAGAGCCATAGACACAAGCCATTCTCAACAACAGAGAAAACAGACTGAACAATCTTGGGTACCCGTGGGGCCATATCAAAAGCTCTCAGTGTTCATATCAATGGAGTTCCTGATGGGAGAAAGAAGGCAGGGCCAAGCAACTCAAAAAAACCAATGGCTGGGCAAGATGGCAGACTGGTGAGCTGTATGTTTTGGTTGCTCCTCCAGGAAAGTAGGTAGAGGGCCGGGGGCTGCGTGGACTGGACACCGCAGAGCGGTCTGGCTTTGGGCATGCTTCATGCAGCACTCATGGGGGCGTGGAACTACTGAGATCAGTGAAGTCTGTGGGTTTTTGCGGCCAGGGGACCCGCGCCCCTCCCTGCCAGGCTCAGTCCCGGGGGAGGAGGGGCTGTCAGCTCCGGGAAGGAGAAGGGAGAACTGCAGTGGCAGCCCTTATCGGAAACTCATTCTACTGATCCAAACTCCAACCATAGATAGACGGAGACCAGACACCAGAGAATCTGAGAGCAGCCAGCCCAGCAGAGAGGAGACAGGCATAGAAAAAAAACAACACGAAAAACTCCAAAATAAAAGCGGAGGATTTTTGGAGTTCTGGTGAACATAGAAGGGGGCAGGGCAGAGCTCAGGCCCGAGCTCAGGCCCTGAGGCGCATATGCAAATCCCGAAGAAAAGCTGATCTCTCTGCCCTGTGGACCTTTCCTTAATGGCCCTGGTTGCTTTGTCTCTTAGCATTTCAATAACCCATTAGATCTCTGAGGAGGGCTAATTTTTTTTTTTTTAATCCTTTTTTCTTTTTCTAAAACAATTACTCTAAGAAGCCCAATACAGAAAGCTTCAAAGACTTGCAATTTGGGCAGGTCAAGTCAAGAGCAGAACTAGGAGAGCTCTGAGACAAAACGCAATAATCCAGTGGCTGAGAAAATTCACTAAACACCACAACTTCCCAAGAAAAGGGGGGTGTCCGCTCACAGCCATCATCCTGGTGGACAGGAAACACTCCTGCCCATCGCCAGCCCCATAGCCCAGAGCTGCCCCAGACAACCCAGTGTGACGGAAGTGCTTCAAATAACAGGCACACTCCACAAAACTCGGCGTGGACATTAGCCTTCCCTGCAACCTCAGCTGATTGTCCCAGAGTTGGGAAGGTGGAGAAGTGTGAATTAACTAAGCCCCATTCAGCCATCATTTCAGCAGACTGGGAGCCTCCCTACACAGCCCAGCAGCCCAGAACTGCCCTGGGGGGATGGCACTCACCTGTGACATAGCACAGTCATCCCTCAACAGAGGACCCAGGGTGCACGGCCTGGAAGAGGGGCCCACTTGCAAGTCTCAGGAGCCATACACCAATACCAAGGACTTGTGGGTCAGTGGCAGAGACAAACTGTGACAGGACTGAACTGAAGGATTAGACTATTGCAGCAGCTTTAAAACTCTAGGATCACCAGGGAGATTTGATTCTTAGAGCCACCCCCCCCCCGACTGCCCAGAAACACGCCCCATACACAGGGCAGGCAACACCAACTACACACGCAAGCTTGGTACACCAATTGGACCCCACAAGACTCACTCCCCCACTCACCAAAAAGGCTAAGCAGGGGAGAACTGGCTTGTGGAGAACAGGTGGCTCGTGGACGCCACCTGCTGGTTAGTTAGAGAAAGTGTACTCCACGAAGCTGTAGATCTGATAAATCAGAGATAAGGACTTCAGTTGGTCTACACATCCTAAAAGAACCCTATCAAGTTCAGCAAATGCCACGAGGCCAAAAACAACAGAAAATTATAAAGCATATGAAAAAACCAGACGATATGGATAACCCAAGCCCAAGCACCCAAATCAAAAGACCAGAAGAGACACAGCACCTAGAGCAGCTACTTAAAGAACTAAAGATGAACAATGAGACCATAGTACGGGAGACAAAGGAAATCAAGAAGACCCTAGAAGAGCATAAAGAAGACATTGCAAGACTAAATAAAAAAATGGATGATCTTATGGAAATTAAAGAAACTGTTGACCAAATTAAAAAGATTCTGGACACTCATAGTACAAGACTAGAGGAAGTTGAACAACGAATCAGTGACCTCGAAGATGACAGAATGGAAAATGAAAGCATAAAAGAAAGAATGGGGAAAAAAATTGAAAAAATCGAAATGGACCTCAGGGATATGATAGATAATATGAAACGTCCAAATATAAGACTCATTGGTGTCCCAGAAGGGGAAGAAAAGGGTAAAGGTCTAGGAAGAGTATTCAAAGAAATTGTTGGGGAAAACTTCCCAAATCTTCTAAACAACATAAATACACAAATCATAAATGCTCAGCGAACCCCAAATAGAATAAATCCAAATAAACCCACTCCGAGACATATACTGATCACACTGTCAAACACAGAAGAGAAGGAGCAAGTTCTGAAAGCAGCAAGAAAAAAGCAATTCACCACGTACAAAGGAAACAGCATAAGACTAAGTAGTGACTACTCAGCAGCCACCATGGAGGCGAGAAGGCAGTGGCACGATATATTTAAAATTCTGAGTGAGAAAAATTTCCAGCCAAGAATACTTTACCCAGCAAAGCTCTCCTTCAAATTTGAGGGAGAGCTTAAATTTTTCACAGACAAACAAATGCTGAGAGAATTTGCTAACAAGAGACCTGCCCTACTGGAGATACTAAAGGGAGCCCTACAGACAGAGAAACAAAGAAAGGACAGAGAGACTTGGAGAAAGGTTCAGTGCTAAAGAGATTCGGTATGGGTACAATAAAGGATATTAATAGACAGGGGAAAAATATGACAAACATAAACCAAAGGATAAGATGGCTGATTCAAGAAATGCCTTCACGGTTATAACGTTGAATGTAAATGGATTAAACTCCCCAATTAAAAGATATAGATTCGCAGAATGGATCAAAAAAAATGAACCTTCAATATGTTGCATACAAGAGACTCATCTTAGACACAGGGACACAAAGAAACTGAAAGTGAAAGGATGGAAAAAAATATTTCATGCAAGCTACAGCCAAAAGAAAGCAGGTGTAGCAATATTAATCTCAGATAAAATAGACTTCAAATGCAGGGATGTTTTGAGAGACAAAGAAGGCCACTACGTACTAATAAAAGGGGCAATTCAGCAAGAAGAAATAACAATCGTAAATGTCTATGCACCCAACCAAGGTGCCACAAAATACATGAGAGAAACACTGGCAAAACTAAAGGAAGCAATTGAGGTTTCCACAATAATTGTGGGAGACTTCAACACATCACTCTCTCCTATAGATAGATCAACCAGACAGAAGACCAATAAGGAAATTGAAAACCTAAACAATCTGATAAATGAATTAGATTTAACAGACATATACAGGACATTACAACCTAAATCACCAGGATACACATACTTTTCTAGTGCTCATGGAACTTTCTCCGGAATAGATCATATGCTGGAACATAAAACAAGCCTCAATAAATTTAAAAAGATTGAAATTATTCAAAGCACATTCTCTGACCACAATGGAATACAATTAGAAGTCAATAACCATCAGAGACTTAGAAAATTCACAAATAGCTGGAGGTTAAACAACACACTCCTAAACAATCAGTGGGTTAAAGAAGAAATAGCAAGAGAAATTGCTAAATATATAGAGACGAATGAAAATGAGAACACAACATACCAAAACCTATGGGATGCAGCAAAAGCTGTGCTAAGGGGGAAATTTATAGCACTAAACGCATATATTAAAAAGGAAGAAAGAGCCAAAATCAAAGAACTAATGGATCAACTGAAGAAGCTAGAAAATGAACAGCAAACCAATCCTAAACCAAGTACAAGAAAAGAAATAGCAAGGATTAAAGCAGAAATAAATGACATAGAGAACAAAAAAACAAGAGAGGATAAATATCACCAAAAGTTGGTTCTTTGAGAAGATCAACAAGATTGACAAGCCCCTAGCTAGACTGACAAAATCAAAAAGAGAGAAGACCCATATAAACAAAATAATGAATGAAAAAGGTGACATAACTGCAGATCCTGAAGAAATTAAAAAAATTATAAGAGGATACTATGAACAACTGTATGGCAACAAACTGGATAATGTAGAGGAAATGGACAATTTCCTGGAAACATACGAACAACCTAGACTGACCAGAGAAGAAATAGAAGACCTCAACCAACCCATCACAAGCAAAGAGATCCAATCAGTCATCAAAAATCTTCCCACAAATAAATGCCCAGGGCCAGATGGCTTCACAGGGGAATTCTACCAAACTTTCCAGAAAGAACTGACACCAATCTTACTCAAACTCTTTCAAAACATTGAAGAAAATGGAACACTACCTAACTCATTTTATGAAACTAACATCAATCTAATACCAAAACCAGGCAAAGATGCTACAAAAAAGGAAAACTACCGGCCAATCTCCCTAATGAATATAGATGCAAAAATCCTCAACAAAACACTTGCAAATCGAATCCAAAGACACATTAAAAAAATCATACACCATGACCAAGTGGGGTTTATTCCAGGCATGCAAGGATGGTTCAACATAAGAAAATCAATGTATTACAACACATTAACAAGTCAAGAGGGAAAAATCAATTGATCATCTCAATAGATGCTGAAAAAGCATTTGACAAAATCCAACATCCCTTTTTGATAAAAACACTTCAAAAGGTAGGAATTGAAGGAAACTTCCTCAACATGATAAAGAGCATATATGAAAAACCCACAGCCAGCATAGTACTCAGTGGTGAGAGACTGAAAGCCTTCCCTCTAAGATCAGGAACAAGACAAGGATGCCCGCTGTCACCACTGTTATTCAACATTGTGCTGGAAGTGCTAGCCAGGGCAATCCGGCAAGACAAAGAAATAAAAGGCATCCAAATTGGAAAAGAAGAAGTAAAACTCTCATTGTTTGCAGATGATATGATCTTATATCTAGAAAACCCTGAGAAATCGACAATACAGCTACTAGAGCTAATAAACAAATTTAGCAAAGTAGTGGGATACAAGGTTAATGCACATAAGTCAGTAATGTTTCTATATGCTAGAAATGAACAAACTGAAGAGACACTCAAGAAAAAGATACCATTTTCAATAGCAACTAAAAAAATCAAGTACCTAGGAATAAACTTAACCAAAGATGTAAAAGACCTATACAAAGAAAACTACATAACTCTACTAAAAGAAATAGAAGGGGACCTTAAAAGATGGAAAAATATTCCATGTTCATGGATAGGAAGACTAAATGTCATTAAGATGTCAATTCTACCCAAACTCATCTACAGATTCAATGCAATCCCAATCAAAATTCCAACAACCTACTTTGCAGACTTGGAAAAGCTAGTTATCAAATTTATTTGGAAAGGGAAGATGCCTCGAATTGCTAAAGACACTCTAAAAAAGAAAAACGAAGTGGGAGGACTTACACTCCCTGACTTTGAAGCTTATTATAAAGCCACAGTTGCCAAAACAGCATGGTACTGGCACAAAGATAGACATATAGATCAATGGAATCGAATTGAGAATTCGGAGACAGACCCTCAGATCTATGGCCGACTGATCTTTGATAAGGCCCCCAAAGTCACTGAACTGAGTCATAATGGTCTTTTCAACAAATGGGGCTGGGAGAGTTGGATATCCATATCCAAAAGAATGAAAGAGGACCCCTACCTCACCACCTACACAAAAATTAACTCAAAATGGACCAAAGATCTCAATATAAAAGAAAGTACCATAAAACTCCTAGAAGATAATGTAGGAAAACATCTTCAAGACCTTGTATTAGGCGGCCACTTCCTAGACTTTACACCCAAAGCACAAGCAACAAAAGAGAAAACAGATAAATGGGAATTCCTCAAGCTTAGAAGTTTCTGCACCTCAAAGGAATTTGTCAAAAAGGTAAAGAGGCAGCCAACTCAATGGGAAAAAATTTTTGGAAACCATGTATCTGACAAAAGACTGATATCTTGCATATATAAAGAAATCCTACAACTCAATGACAATAGTACAGACAGCCCAATTATAAAATGGGCAAAAGATATGAAAAGACAGTTCTCTGAAGAGGAAATACAAATGGCCAAGAAACACATGAAAAAATGTTCAGCTTCACTAGCTATTAGAGAGATGCAAATTAAGACCACAATGAGATACCATCTAACACCGGTTAGAATGGCTGCCATTAAACAGGAAACTACAAATGCTGGAGGGGATGTGGAGAAATTGGAACTCTTATTCGTTGTTGGTGGGACTGTATAATGGTTCAGCCACTCTGGAAGTCAGTCTGGCAGTTCCTTAGAAAACTAGATATAGAGCTACCATTCGATCCAGCGATTGCACTTCTCGGTATATACCCGGAAGATCGGAAAGCAGTGACACGAACAGATATCTGCACGCCAATGTTCATAGCAGCATTATTCACAATTGCCAAGAGATGGAAACAACCCAAATGTCCTTCAACAGATGAGTGGATAAATAAAATGTGGTATATACACACGATGGAATACTACGCGGCAGTAAGAAGGAACGATCTCGTGAAACATATGACAACATGGATGAACCTTGAAGACATAATGCTGAGCGAAATAAGCCAGGCACAAAAAGAGAAATATTATATGCTACCACTAATGTGAACTTTGAAAAATGTAAAACAAATGATTTATAATGTAGAATGTAGGGGAACTAGCAATAGAGAGCAATTAAGGTAGGGGGAACAATAATCCAAGAAGAACAGATAAGCTATTTAACGTTCTGGGGATGCCCAGGAATGACTATGGTCTGTTAATTTCTGATGGATATAGTAGGAACAAGTTCACAGAAATGTTGCTATATTAGGTAACTTTCTTGGGGTAAAGGAGGAACATGTTGGAAGTTAAGCAGTTATCTTAGGTTAGTTGTCTTTTTCTTACTCCCTTGTTATGGTCTCTTTGAAATGTTCTTTTATTGTATGTTTGTTTTCTTTTTAACTTTTTTTTCATACAGTTGATTTAAAAAAGAAGGGAAAGTTAAAAAAAAAAAAAAAAAAGAAAAACAAGGAAAAAAAAAAAAAGATGTAGTGCCCCCTTGAGGAGCCTGTGGAGAATGCAGGGGTATTCGCCTACCCCACCTCCATGGTTGCTAACATGACCACACACATAGGGGACTGGTGGTTTGATGGGTTGAGCCCTCTACCACAGGTTTTACCCTTGGGAAGACGGTTGCTGCAAAGGAGAGGCTAGGCTTCCCTATGGTTGTGCCTAAGAGCCTCCTCCCGAATGCCTCTTTGTTGCTCAGATGTGGCCCTGTCTCTCTAGCTAAGCCAACTTGAAAGGTGAAATCACTGCCCTCCCCCCTATGTGGGATCAGACACCCAGGGGAGTGAATCTCCCTGGCAACGTGGAATACGACTCCCGGGGAGGAATGTAGACCTGGCATCGTGGGACAGAGAACATCTTCTTGACCAAAAGGGGGATGTGAAAGGAAATGAAATAAGCTTCAGTGGCAGAGAGATTCCAAAAGGAGCCGAGAGGTCACTCTGGTGGGCACTCTTATGCACACTTTAGACAACCCTTTTTAGGTTCTAAAGAATTGGGGTAGCTGGTGGTGGATACCTGAAACTATCAAACTACAACCCAGAACCCATGAATCTCGAAGACAGTTGTATAAAAATGTAGCTTATGAGGGGTGACAATGGGATTGGGAAAGCCATAAGGACCACACTCCACCTTGTCTAGTTTATGGATGGATGAGTAGAAAATAGGGGAAGGAAACAAACAGACAAAGGTACCCAGTGTTCTTTTTTACTTCAATTGCTCTTTTTCACTCTAATTATTATTCTTGTTATTTTTGTGTGTGTGCTAATGAAGGTGTCAGGGATTGATTTGGGTGATGAATGTACCACTATGTAATGGTACTGTAAACAATCGAAAGTACGATTGTTTTGTATGACTGCGTGGTATGTGAATATATCTCAATTAAATGAAGATTAAAAAAAAAAAAAAAAAACAATGGCTGAAAAAGTATTCCAAAATTGGCAAAAGACATAAACCTATAGATTCACAAAGTCAAGTGAACCACAGACAGGATAAACCCAAAGAAATCTACACCGTGGCACATCATAGTCAAACTGCTCAAAACTAAAGACAAAAAAAAAAAAATCCCAAAAACAGCTAGAGAGAAATGACACCTTACCTATTAGGAAAAAACTATTTGAATGTCTGTGTATCTCACAGCAGAATCTACAGAGGACAGAAGGAAGTGACACAACATTTTTCAAGGGCTGAAAAAGAACTGTCAACCCAGAATTCTATATCCCCACAGGTGTGAATGGGGTGTTCTAGTTTGCTAACGCTGCCAGAATGCAAAACACCAGAAATGGATTGGCTTTTATGATTTATTTGGTTACACAGTTACAGTCTTAAGGCCATAAAGTGTCCAGGGTAACACATCAGCAGTCGGGTACCTTCACTGGAGGATGGCCAATGGTGTCCAGAAAACCTCTGTTGGCTGGGAAGGCACATGGCTGGCGTCTGCTTGCTCCCAGATTGTGTTTCAAAATGGCGTTCTCCAAAATGTCAGTGTCAGCTTCCAATGACCGTCTTCAAAATGTCTGTCTCAGCTCCAGCTCACAGTATGAGCTCCTTCTGTCTGAGCTTATACAGTGCTCTGGTAAACTAATCAAGGCCCACACTGAATGGGCGGGGCCACACCTCCATGGACATTATCCAATCAGAGTCATCACCCACAGTTGGGTGGGTCACATCTCCATGGACACCAAGCCAATAGGTTCCAACACAATCCACATTAATATGTCTGCCCCCACAAGGATGCATTAAAAAATAATGGCTTGTTCTGGGGGACATAAATACACAAACTGGCACAAGGGAGAATAAAGATATTCTCAGATTTGTTGCAAGCAGACTTACCAAAAACAAGGGCTAAAAGAAGTTCTCTAAACAGAAAGGAAATAATGAAAGAATTCATCTTGAAACTTCAGGAAGAAAAAACAATGGAAAATGAAAATATAGGGTAAATGCCATACATTTTTCTTCACTTCTTGAGTTTTCTAAATTACGATGAATGGTTGAAGCAAAGATCTGATGTGGTTCCTCATGTATGTGGAGGAAATATTCAAGGCTTAAGTGCAGCTGTGAGTGACATTTTAAAGAGTAGCCACAGCCAAGAGGGACACTTTGAAGAAAGCACAGGAGCTACAGATAAGAGACAGTTTGAAGATGGCCGTTGAAAGCAGAGTTTTGCTCCAGAGAAGCTAAGAGAGGACAAACGCCCCAAGAGCAACTAAGAGGCTCTCTTAGTTCTATATCTAGGCCTAGATATAGAGGAACATCCTGGGAGAAAGCCATTTTGAAACCAGAACTTTGGAGCAGATGCCAGCCACGTGCCTTCCCAGCTAACAGAGGTTTTCCGGACACCATTGGCCATCCTCCAGTGAAGGTACCTGATTGCTGATGTGTTACCTTGGACACTTTATGGCCTTAAGACTGTAACTGTGTAACCAAATAAACCCCCTTTTATAAAAGCCAATCCATCTCTGGTGTTTTGCATCCCGGCAGCATTAGCAAACTAGGAACAGGAGCTGCCCACTCCCCCACCCCACCCCCCAGTGCACCTGCACCAGGACACGGCAGACGTGCTCTGTCAGGGGCGCCGGGCACGTCGGGGTGGCGGATGGCCAGGTGGCGGTCAGCAGACATCACCACCTGCAGCAGGGTCTCCGTGGTCCCCAGGAGGAAGTAGAGGCCCGTCTGGGCAAAGCACCTGGCTTGTGGGATGGGCTTGTGGCCAGTGAGGAGGTGAGCCGGGAGCTGAGGGGTGACGGTGGAGGTGAACCTGAGCTCCAGCAGGGAGAAGTTGCGCAGGAAGTAGAACCTGGGGGCGGCGAGGCGGCGGTCAGCCAGCATCAGGGTGAGACCAGCAGGTTATGTTTTGCCACCCCAGGTCCCAAAGAGGGTAGAGCACGTTCCCCGGGGATTGGGGAAAGCCTGGCTGCCACCCTATTGTTCTGAAGGGGTTGAGCGTGTGCCCCTGAGATGGAAGGGAATCCGGGAGCTGCCCCGATGTTTGAGGAGGGTGGGGCCGAGAAGGTGGTCTCCCCAATGTGTGGCTATGTTGGAGCACTCACCCCAGCGTTTGGAGAGGAAAGGGCTGCTGCAAAGGCCCTTAGGAAGGGTTAGACTCCCGCTCTCTCAAGCCCCAAGGATGCAACGTCGTTCTATAAATGACTCTCAGACTTTGAAATCTAATGACGTTTGCCCTGGGGGTTTTAGGAACTGTTTTGGTCCTGTGAACCCTGTTTTCCTTACTGTTCTCCCTATGGCAGTGGAAACCATTCCTCACCCTAGGTCTGCCCCAGGCCCGCTGTCTTCGGCGCAGGAGCTGCAGCCACGTCGACCCCTCACCAGCCTTCTACCCACACAAGATTACATCAAAGATAATGGCGTTTGGGGGACATAACACATTCAAACCAGCACATTCCACCCCCTGGACCCCAAAATGACATTATCTTTCCATATACAAAATACATTCATCCCACAACATCACAGAAACTTAAATCATTTCAGTAACAATAATTAAGTACAAGATTCCATCAAAATCAATTATAGGCATGGTCAGTCCTAAGGCATAATTTTCCTTTAGCTGTGGATCTGTGAACTGAGAACAAGTTATGTGCTCCCAATATACAAAGGAGGGACATTCATAGGATAAACATTCCCATTGCCATAAGGAGAAACAGTAAGGAAAACAGGGTTAACAGGACCAAAACAGTTCCTAAAACCCACAGGACAAACTCCATTGGCTTTCAAAGTCCGAGAGTCATTTACAGAACAACGTTGCATCCTTGGGGCTTGAGAGAGCTGGAGTCTAACCCTTCCTAAGGGCTTTTGTGGCAGCCCTTTCCTCTCCAAACGCTGAGGTGAGTGCTCCAACATATCCACACACTGGAGAGACCACCTGCTCGGCCCCACCCTCCTCAAACATCGGGGCAGCTCCCGGATTCCCTTCCATCTCCAGGGCACACGCTCAACCCCTTCAGAACAGTGTGGTGGCAGCCAGGCTCTCCCCAATTCCCTGGGAATGTGCTCTGCCCTCTTTGGGACCTCGGGTGGCAAAACTCTTCTGGAGCATCGAGGCAGAAGGCCCATCCTCGACCTCCGGGGCAAACTCACTCTTTCCATGCATGTGGGCCGCTCCGTTCTCCCAGCCCGAGACCTCTTGACTCCAGACCTCAACCTCCATGGCTCTGTCTTTGAAGAAATTTTTCCTTCAATTTGTTCCTTGTCTGTCTCCTCCAGTCCCGACTGGCAACGTCTCTGCCAAAATCTGTTCTAGTTTGCTAATGCTGTCAGAATGCAAAACACCAGAGACGGATCAGCTTTTATAAAAGGGGGGTTATTTGGTTACACAGTTACAGTCTTAAGGCCATAAAGTGTCCAAGGTAACACATCAGCAATCGGGTACCTTCACTGGAGGATGGCCAATGGTGTCCAGAAAACCTCTTTTGGCTGGGAAGGCACATGGCTGGGTCTGCTCCAAAGTTCTGGTTTCAAATGGCTTTCTCCCAGGACGTTCCTCTCTAGGCTGCAGTTCCTAAAAAATGACACCCTTAGTTGCACTTGGGAATTTGTCCTCTCTCAGCTTCCCTGGAGCACGAGTCTGCTTCCAATGGCCGTCTTCAAACTGTCTCTCATCTGCAGCTCCTGTGGTTTCTTCAAAGTGTCCCTCTTGGCTGCAGCTCCTCTTCAGAATGTCACTCACAGTTTCACTGAGTTCTCTCTGCCCATCAGCTCATTTATGTAGCTCCACTGATCAAGACTTTCCACTGAGAGGCTAAAGGGATGAAAATAAAAGTAAAGTTTCTACGCTTCTCTCAAAACGGTAGGTCAACACCAGTAGACCGTGATAAGTTGTGTAGCTTTAAGCTACAGCAAGAGACACACTCAAAACCACTCTACGGGAGATGAATGTGGAGTGACTGCCAATGGGTATGGGTTTTTTTCTTGAGGAGATGATAATGTTCTGAAATTAGACAGTGGTGATGTTTGCAAAAGCTTGTGAATATGCTAAAAACCACAGGGTGAAATGAATGGCATGTGAATTTTAATAAAAAATTTTAAATTAAAAAACACTTTCTACACCCACATTCATAGAAGCATTATTCACAATAACCAAAGGGTGGAAGGAACCCAAGTATCCATCAACAGACGAATGGGTAAACAAAGTATGGTGCAAACATACGATGGAGGATGACTTAACCATAAAAAGAAGGAAGTTCTGATATGTGCTGCAACGTGGATGAGCAGACAAACCTAGACGACAATGTCAAGTGAAATAAGCCAGACACAAGAGGACAAATGTTGCATATCATCACTTATAAGAAATACCTATAATAAATGAATAAACAGATTGTAAGAGTAGATTACAGGTCACCAGGGACTGAGGGGGCTGCTGGGAATGGGGAGTTATTGCTTGATGGAATTTCTCTTTGGGGTGATGAAAAAGTTGTATTAATGGATGATGGTGTTGGTAGCACAATAATTGAGTGTAATTAATTCTACTGAATTGTACACAAGATAGTGGTTAAAATGGGAACTTCCGTGTTTTATGATACAATATAAATTTTAAAAACATAATTATGGGTGGCATCATCAATATGGTGATGTAAACAGCTGCCAACAATTTATCCCCAGATATTCAGCAAAAAGGGGGGATAATTTTGATTTGTTCAGAACTTGGGAGGAATCACTGTACAGATGCTGAATTGAAGAAGGAAAGAGATAAGAGATGGAAATGGACAGAGAGTAGTAGTGAAGACATAACTACACGGTTACGCAGGGAACCATTGATTGTTTACTAAGGATGCGTTGTATGGAGTACGAAGAAAACTGTTTAAAAAATACAAGAGGCAGACAAGTGCTAGAGAAAATGTGGAGAGACGTGTACCTGTTCCGTTGGCAGGGAAGCAGAACGGTGCAGCCCAGCTGGAGGGCAGTGTGGTGGCTCCACAGGAGGCCAAGAACAGGGTTGCTATATGGTCCTGCAACATTCTTACTGGGTGTATACTTGGAGGAACTGAGAGCAGGGACCTGAATGGACACTTGCACAGTGGGGCTTCTGGTGTCAGTAGTCACGATTTGCAGTGCATGGAGGCGGGCTAAGGGTACATCGGCTGATGGATGGAATGGTGCACTGTGGGGTATGTGTACATACAATGGAATATTGAGCTGCTACAAGGAGTGAAGTGAGGTGAATGGACATTGAGGACGGTATGTTGGGTGAAATAAACCAGAAATGAAAAGAAAAACAATATAATGCCTCAGTAATATGGACTAAATATGTTTCAAACTCTGAGAATTGGGTCCAACAGCACAGATTATCAGGGGAAGGCTTACTGTGAAGGTTCCTAGACTGTAAGCTCTTACAGAAGTCTCATTTAAGCACGAGTTGTAGCAGTTGTCTCTAAATTCTGAGATTCTGGGCTCTTTGTTTATAACCTGGTCGGTCCCTGTAACTTTGGGTATCTGTGTGACACCTGAGACAGAGCCAGAGTCCAGCAGCTGTGATTGTCAGCATTACCCCATACAGCAAATTCTAAAGACTCTGAAAAAGAGATCAGACTTCAGCTACAAATATGAATGAAATGGGTTTGGTTAGGACTAAGGTAAATTAGACTAAAGGGTAAAGGATGGTGTTTTTAAAACTTCAGTTTCTGTGTGAGACCAAAGGAAGAGATGTTTATTAGGTGCAAAATCTATATTTTTTGTAACACACTATATAATTTAACTTGTATGGTCAATTTATTCAAACAACATAATTACATGGAATGTTGAATAGGGAGTGAAATCTGCTTGGTTTTTACAGGTTAGTGTGAAGCCCCGATACATCCCAGAGTAATCTGGGCTGAGAATAAAAATGTATTTGCAAACTCCCCTTGAGGGACTGGGGGAAAATGTGGAAATATAAGTCCCCACCAGGGTTATTACTGATATTCTCACAAGCATTGAGGGCTACTAATTTAGTAGGCTGAGTCCCTGATCTTGGGGCTTGCCCTTGTGAAGCTTGTTACTGCAACAGAGAGGCTGAGCCTACTTATAATTGTGCCTAAGAGTCACCCCCAGAGAACCTCTTTTGTTGCTCAGATGTGGCCTCTGTCCCTAACCCAGCTCTGCAGGTGAACCCACTGCTCTCCCCCCTACATGGGACCTGACTCCCAGGGCTGGAAATCTCCCTGGCAATGTGGGACTTGACTCGTGGGGATGAACCCGGACCTGGCATCGTGGGGTTGAGAACATATTCTTGACCAAAAGGGGGAAGAGAAATGAAACAAAACGTTTCAGTGGCTGAGAGATTTCAAATGGAGTCGAAAGGTCATTCTGGAGGTTACTCTTACACCTTATACAGATATTACTTTTTAGTTTTTAGTGCATTGGAACAGCTACAAGGAAATACCTGAAACTGCTGAACTGCAACCCAGTAACCTTGACTCTTGAAGATGATTGTGTAACTATGTAGCTTGAATGGTGTGACTATGTGATTGTGAAAACCTTACAGCTCCCACTCCCTTTGTCCAGTGTAGGGTCAGATGACTAGAAAATGGGAACAAAAAAAGTAAATGAATAATGGGGGGATGGGGGTGGGTTGGTTTGCTTGTTCTTTCTTACTTTTATTTTTATTCTTATTTTTATTTTTATTATAACTTTTTTGGAGTAATGAAAATGTTCAAAGATTGATTTTGTTGATGAATACACAACTATATGATATTGTGAACAGTTGATTGTAAACTTTGGATGATTGTATAGTATGTGACTTTATCAATAAAATTGCAAGGGAAAAAACATAATTACGATAATTTGTTGGTAAACTAAGTATACATAAAAATTGGGATATATAGAGTAGGTGGCTATATGTAGAAATTTCTCATCAAAAGATAATTACATTTCCTCAACTGCACTTTTAAAAAAACACAATTGACAAATCTAAATGATGTTCTAAAATTTTTTTAAGTAAACTACAGAAAAAGCAGAGAAAGAAAACAGAAACAAAACAAAATAAAAAATGGTATGCAATATCTGTCCTCATGTGCCCGGTTTATTTCACTCAGCATAATGTTTTCAGGGTTCATCCACGTTGCACCAGTCTCTGAACGTCACCCTTCTTATGGCCAAACAATATTTCATTGCATCGTGTACCACCCTTTGTTTATCCCTCATCTGCTGATGGTCACTTGGATTTTTCCACCTTTGGGCTACTGTGGATAATACTAATATGAACATCGGTGTACCAGTAAATGTTTGAGTCCTGTTTTCAATGATCTTGGGTGTACACCTAGAAGTGGAATTGCCAAGTCACATGGTAATTCTGTATTTGACTTTTCGAGGAAATGCCATATTGCTTTCCCCAGTGGCTGCATGATTTTTCATTCCCAGAAACAGTGCAGGAGGGTTCCAATTTCTCCACATCCTTGTCAACGCTTGTTATTTTCTTTGTCATTGTTGTTGTTTTTAATAATAGCCATCTTTATGTGTGTGAAGTGGTGTCTCATGTGGTTCTGATTTGCACCTTCCTGATGGCTGATGATGTTGAGCGTCTCCTTATGTGTTTATCGGCCATTTGCATATCCTTTTTGAAAAAAATCTATTCAAGTCCTTTGCCCATTTTTTTCCCAATTCAGTTTTATTGAGACATATTCACATACCCTACAGTCATCCACAGTGTACAATCAATTATTCACGATATCATCACATAGTTATGCTTTCATTACCAAAATCAATTTTTGAACATTTTCATTACTCCAAAAGAAAGAAAAAAAATAAGAATAAAAATACAAGAACACCCAAAACATCCCATTCCCCACCTCCACCCCCCATTTTTCATTTATTTTTTTTGTTCCCATTTTCTACTCATCTGTCCATACACTGAATAAAGGGAGTGGGAGCCACAAGGTTTTCACAATCACACAGTCTCATCGTGTAAGCTACATGTTACACAATCGTCTTTAAGAATCAAGGCTACTTGGTTGCAGTTCGACAGTTTCAGGTATTTCCTTCTAGCTATTCCAATACACTAAAAACTAAAAGGAATATCTATATAAATGTGTAAGAATAACCTCCAGAATGACTTCTTGATCTATTTGAAATCTCTTAGCCACTGAAACTTTGTTTCACTTCTCTTCCCCCTTTTGGTCCAAGAAAGCTTTCTCAATCCCACGATGCCGGGTGCAGGCTCATCTTGGGGAGTCATGTCCCACGTTGCCAGGGAGATTTACACCCCTGAGAGTCAGGGCCCACGTAGAGGGGAGCGTAGTGAGTTTACCTGCCCTGTGCCCATTTTTTAAATTGGATTGCTTGTCTTTTTTTGTTGAGTTGTAAGGGTTCCTTATACATTTTGGATATTAAACCCTTATCAGATATGTGGTTTCCAAATATTTTTTTCCCATTCTATTAAGTTACGTTTTCACTTTCTTGGTAATGTCCTTTGATGCACAAGAATTTTAAATTTTGTTGAGGTCCAATTTATCTTTTTTCTTTTGTTGCTCATATTTTTGGTGTAAGTCTAAGAATCCATTGCCTGATACAAGGTCCTGAAGATGTCCCCTATGTTTTCTTCTAGGAGTCTTACAGTTTGGGTTCTTATATTTAGGTCTGTAATTCATTTTGAGTTGACTTTTGTATGGTGTGAGGTAGAGTGTGCTATTATTACTCCAGGAGGTTAACATCCCACTGGGTTTTCAAGTTGATTCATACCTTTTTCATGAGTCTTATTTAATTTTTCAGCAGCTGTGAGAAAACCCATTGTTATTTCAGTACCGTGTCATCGGCTGCCTGTTTGTGTAAGCATGTGCTCTCCGCCTCCATTCTTTTGCACATGGCTGTCCACCTTTCTGAGCACTATTTGTTGAAGAGACTATTCTTTACCAATTGAGTGGACTTAGAACCCTGGTCAAAAAGCAGTTGGCCATAGATGGGAGGGTTTCTTTCTGAACTCTCGATTCCATTGGGTATGTGTCTGTCCCTGTGCCAGTACCATGCTGTTTTGTTTACTGTAGCTCTGTAGTGAGTTTTAAAATTGGGAAGTGTGAGTCCTCCAACTTTGTTCTTCTTTCCAAGATGGTTTTGGCTATTTGGAGACCCTTACCATTCCATATAAATTTGATGGTTGGCTTTTCCATTTTGCAAAGAAGGCTGTTGGAAATGCATTGAATCTGTAAATTGCTTTGGGTAGAATTGACATCTTAACAATATTTAGTCTTCCAATTCATGAACGTTGAATGTCCTTCCATTTATTTAGAACTTTTTGATTTCTTTTAGCAAGGTTTTATAATTTTCCATGTACAAGTCCTTTACATTCTTGCATACATTTATTCTTAGATATTTGATTCCTTTAGTTACTATTGTAAATGGAATTTTTTCCTTGATTTTTCTCTTCAGACTGTTCATTACTAGTATACAGAAATACCACGGATTTTTGCCTGTTGTTCTTATAGCCTGCCACTTTGGTCAATTCATTTAAAGCTCTAGTAACTTTGTTGTGAATTTTTCCAAGATTTTCTATATATAGGGAAAGTTTTACTTTCTTTCCAAATTGGATGCCTTTTATTTCTTTCACTGTTTCAGTCTTTCACCATTAAATAAGATGTTAGCTGTGGGTTTTTCATAGATGCCCTTTATCATGTTGAGGAAGTTCTCTTCTAAATGTGCTAAGTGTTTTGATCAAGAAGGGATGCTGGACTTTGTCAAATGCCTTTTCTTTGTCATTGAGATGGTCATGTGCCTTCTCTCCCCCTTCATTCTGTTAATGTGGTGTATTATATTGATTGATATTCTTATGTTGAAACACCTTTGCATACCTGGGATAGATCCCACTTGGTCATGGTGTATGGGTCTCTTAATGTGCTCTTGGACTTGGTTTCTCAGTATTTTGCTGAGGAGCTTTGCATCTATAGTGTGCTGGCTGTTATGCATCCCAGAAAATGCCATGTTCTTTCAATCCATTCTTGTGGGTGCAGATCGATTGTGGGTGGGACCTTTTGATTGCATTGTTTCAATTGAGATATTGAGATATGACCCACCCAATTCAAGGTGGGTCTTAATCCTTTACTGGAGTCCTTTACGAGTGGATAAAGGGCAGAAAAACAGCCAGAGTGTTCAGAGAGAAAGAAAAACCCACAGAAGCCAAAAGAGCCATGGAAGCCAGGAGAGAAGGACCAGCAGACACCGGCCATGTACCTTCCCAAGTGACAGAGATGTCCCAGATGCCAGCAGCCTTTCTTCAGAGAAGGTATCCTCCTGTTGATACCTTAATTTGGACATTCCACAGCCTTAGAATTGTAAAATTGTAAGCTAATAAGCCAAACCCCCTTTGTAAAAGCCAACCCATTACTGGCATATTGCATTCCAGCAAATCAAAATATATATGCTTAAGGGATATTGGTCTGTAATTTTTTTTTCTTGTGATCTCTTTATCTGGCTTTGGTATGAGGGTAATGTTGCTCTCATAGAATTAGTCATGAGTGTTCCCTCCTTTTCAACTTTTTGGAAGAGTTTGAGCAGGACAGGTGATACTTCTTTGAATGGTAAAATTCACCCACAAAGCCATTGGGTCCTGGGTTTTCTTTGACAGGAGGTTTTTGATTAATGATTCAATCTCTTTACTAGTTACTGGTCTGTTGAGATCTATTTCTTCTTGGGTCAGTATAAGTAGTTTGTGTGCTTCTAGGAATTTGTCTATTTCATGTAGGTTATCTAATTTCTTGGTCTATAATTGTTCATAGCATTCTCCTATAATCCTTTTTATTTCCTGTGGGGTCAGTAGTAATGTCCCCCCTTTCATATCTGATTTTAGTTATTTGTGTTCTGTCTCTCTTTTTCTTTGCCAATCTGGTTAAAGGTTTGATGATATTATTGACATTTTCAATAATAGTTTTGTTAATTCTCTTGTTTAAAATTTTTCTTATTTCTTTTATCTCTGCTCTGATCTGTGTTATTCCCTTCCTTCTGCTCACTTTGGGTTTAGTTTGCTCTTTTTCAACATCCTCCAGTTTTGAGGTTAGGTCTCTGATTTGAGACCTTTTTTCTTTTTTAATAGGAAATGAATTTTTTATTTTATTTACTTTTTAATGCAATTTTATTGAGATATATTCACATACCATACAATCATCAACAGTGTACAGTCAGTTGTTCACAGTATCATCACATAGTTGAGCGTTCATCACCACAATCAATTTTTTGAACATTTTCATTACTCCAAAAAATAAGAATAAGGTTAAAAAACAAGAAGTAAAAAAGAACACCCAAAACATTTAATACTCCTTTTCCCCTTATTATTCATTTACCTTTTGTCCCCATTTCTCTAGTCATCTGTTCATACACTGGATAGAGGGAGTGTGAGCCACAAGGTTTTCGCAATCACACAGTCACACCATGGAAGGTACATAGTTATACAATCGTCTTCAAGAATCAAGGCTAATGGGTTGCCGTTCAACAGCTTCAGGCATTTCCTTCTAGCAATTCTAATACACTAATAACTAAAAAGGGATATGCATATAATGCATAAGAATAACCTCCAGAATGTCCTCTCGACTCCATTTGACATCTCTCAGCCACTGAAACTTGATTTTGTTTCATTTTCTCTTCCCCATTTGGTCAAGAAAGCTTTCTCAATCCCACGATGCCAGGTCCAGGCTCATCCCTGGGAGTCATGTCCCACGTTGACAGGGAGATTTACATCCCTGGGGGTCATGTCCCACATAGAGGGGAGGACAGTGAGTTTACCTGCAGAGTTGGCTTAGAGAGAGGCCACAGCTGAGCAACAAAAGAGGTTCTCTGGGGGTGACTCTCAGGCACGATTATAAGTAGGCTCAGCCTCTCCTTTGCAGTAACAAGCTTCATGAGAAACTTAGCCAAGATTGAGGACTTGCCCCACTGCAATGGTGGTCCCCAGTGCTTGTGAGAATATCAGGATTTCCCCAGGTGGGGATGTTCAGTGTTTCCACATCATCCCCCAGGGCCTCAAGGGGCTCTTCAAATACTTTTTATTCTCTGCCCAAATTACTCTGGGTTGTATCAGGGCTTCATGCTAATGTGTACAAACCAACCAGATCTTACTGCTATTCAAGGTTCCATGTAATTATGGGTTTGAATAAACTGACCATTCAAGTTAACTTATATAGTGAGTTACAGAAAGTATAGATTTTGTGCCAAATAAACATCTCTTACTTTGTTCTCACACAGAAGTTGAGGTTTTAAAACACAGTCAATATCATCCTTTTCCCTTTAGTCTGGTTTACCTTAGCTCTAATCAAGGTCATTTCATTTATATCTCTAATTGAAGTCTTATCTCTTTTTCAGCCTTTTTAACATTTGCTGTGTGGGATAATGCTGACATTCATAGCTGCCGAATTCTGGCTCTGAGTCTCAAGTGTCACACAGATACCCGAAGTTAGAGGGACTGACCAGGTTATACACAAACAGCTCAGCATCTCAGAATTTAGAGGTAACCGTTACAACTCATGAATGGATGTGACTGCTGTAAGAATTTACAGTATAGGAAACTTTACAATAAGCCTTCCCCTGAGAATTCTCAGTTTGCCCATTATACGTAAGTCCATATTAGTGAGGTGTTACAATGTTTGTCTTTTTGATTCTGGCTTATTTCACTTGACATTCTGTCCTCAAGGTAAATTCACCTAGTTACATACCTCACAACTTCATTTCTTCTTGCCGCTGCTCAATGTTCCATTGTATGTACACACCACAGTTCATCATTCTGTTTATCAGTCGATGTACCCTTAGGCCACCTCCATCCATTGCAAATCATGAGTATGGCTGCCATAAACACAAGTGTGCAGTGTCCATACCTGTCCCTGCTCTTAGTTCTTCCAAGTATATACCTAATAATAGGATTGTAGGACCATATGGCAACCCCATAGTTAGCTTCCTGTGGAGACACACACTGCCCTCCAGCTGGGCTGTGCCATTCTACTTCCCTGCCAACAGGTACATCTCTCCCTCCACATTTTCTCCAGCACTTGTATCCCTCTGTTTATTTTTTTAACAGTTTTATTCACACACCATACAATCCACCCTAAGTAAATAAAAAAAATGCTTCCCGGTTATAATCATATAATTATGCATTTACCACCACAATGCATATGAGGACATTTCCATCTTTTCCCAAAGAAAGAGGAAAAGGAGAAAAAGAATGAAGAGTAAAAATACAAAAGATAGAAGAAAAATAAAAATAAAATACAATGAAAAGGTCAGACAACATCACCACCACCAAGAATCCCATATCGCTCCCGTATATCCCCCTCTTATAGATATTTAACTTTGGTATGTTGCCTTTGTAACAATTAATGGAAGCATCTTACAATGTTACCTTTAACTATAAACTCTAGTTTGCAGTGATTGTATTTTTTCCCCTATACCATCTGTGCCAGTTTGAATGTATTATGTGCCCCAAAACGCCATTATCTTTGATGTAATCTTGTGTGGGCAGATGTATTAGTGTTGATTAGATTGTAATTCTTTGAGTGTTTCCATGGAGATGCACCCCACCCAACTGTGGGTGATGACTCTGATTGGATAATTTCCAAGGAGGTGTTACCCCACCCATTCAGAGTGGGTCTAAATTAAATCCCTGAAGCCATATAAATGAGCTGGCAAACAGAAGGAACTCAGTGCAGCTGAGAGTGACATTTTGAAGAGGAGCTACAGCCAAGAGGGACACTTTGAAGAACACACTGGAACCAAGAGAGGAGCTTCAGCTTACAGAGACATTTTGGAGATGGACTTTGAAAACAGACTTTTGTTCCAGAGAAGCTAAGAGAGGACAAATGCCCCAAAAGCAACTAAGAGTGACATTTTTGAGGAACTGCAGCCTAGAGAGGAACGTCCTGGGAGAAAGCCATTTTGAAACCAGAACTTGGAGCAGACACTGGCCACGTGCCTTCCCAGCTAACAGAGGTTTTCTGGATGCCATTGGCCATCTTCCAGTGAAGGTACCTGATTGTTGATGTGTTATCTTGGACATTTTACGGCCTTAAGACTGTAACTGTGTAATCAAATAAACCCCCTTTTATAAAAGCCAATCCACAAAGGAAGCTCAATAAGACTATGTACAGTTTTCTCAGTAGAAACCATGGAGGCAAGAAGGCAATGGTATGAAATATTTAAGATACTGAAGGAGAAAAACTGCCAACCAAGAATTCTATATCCAGCAAAACTGTCCTTCAAAAATGAGAGTTTAAAATATTTTCAGATAAACAGACACTGAGAGAGTTTGTGAACAAGATACCTGGTCTACAAGAAGTACTAAAGGGAGCACTACAGGCAGATAGGAAAAGACAGGAGAAAGAGGTTTGGAGAAGAGTGTAGAAATGAAGACTATCAGTAAGGGTAAAAAGAGACAGAGTGGAAAAAATAAAAATAAAATAAGATACAACATATAAAACCACAAAACAAAATGGTAGATAGTAGACATTACGTTGAGTGAAATTAGCCAGAAACAAAAGGACGGATACTGTATGGTGTCACTAATATGGACTAACATTGATGAGCAAAATTTGAGCATTGAGAACACAGGTTATCAGGAGATAGAAAGAGGTTGGAGATTGGGCATTTGATGCTGAAGGAACACAGAAGGTTCAACAAGATTGATTGTATGTATAGATCCAGAATCAGAATGGATAGCACAATATTGTATGATGTTAACACAATATTGTAAGTGTTCTGAACAAAGACGAGTGTGAGTATGATTGAAGGAGGAAGGCTTAGGGCAGGTATCACACCAGAAGGAAAGATAGAAGATAAACACTGGGATTGTATAACTTAGCAAAACCTCAAGTGGTCAATGATGGTGATTAAATGTACAAATATAAGAGTACTTTTAAATGAGGGAGAACAAATGAATGTCAACATTGCAAGGTGGTGAAAATTGGATGGTGTTCTAGTTTACTAATGCTGTCAGATTGAAAAACAGAATTGAATTGGCTTTTATAAAAGGGGTTTATTTGATTACACAGTTACAGTCTTTAGGCCATAAAGTGTCCAATGTAATGCATCAACAAAGGGGTACCTTCACTGGAGGATGGCCAATGGCGTCTGGAAAACCTCCGTTAGCTGGGAAGGCACGTGGCTGGCATCTGCTCCAAGTTCTGGTTTCAAAATGGCTTTCTCCCAGGACATTCCTCTCTAGGTCCCAGCTCCTCTTCAAAATGTCACTCTCAGTTGCTCTTGAGGCATTTGTCCTCTCTTAGCTTCTCTGGAGCAAGAGACTGCTTTCAACAGCCATCTTAAAACTGTCTCTGTAAACTGCAGTTCCTCTTTCAGCTCCTGTGCATTCTTCAAAGTGTCCCTCTTGGCTGTAGCAAGCTCAGTCCTTCTATCTGAACTTATACAGTGATCTGGTAAACTAATCATACTGAATTGGTGGGGCCATATGTCCATGGAAATTACCCAATCAGAGTTATCACCCACAGTCGGGTGGGGCACATCTCCATGGAAACAATCAAAGAATTACAATCTAATCAACACTGATACATCTGCCCACACAAGATTGCATCAAAGATAATGGCGTTTTGGGGTACATAATACATTCAAACCAGCACATGGGCTATATCTTTGTTTTTCCTAAGGTGATTTGTAATTTTCTGTTGTCTAGGCATCTGGTTTCCTTGATTACTGAAATCAGATTTTTGCAGACCAGAATGGTCTCAGGTCTCAAGAGGAGGCTGTATTCAGTATCAGGTTTCCCTGAGGATGAGACCTAGCAGATTATCAGACTTTCCTGTGAGGCCTCTAGACTCTGTGCTTTTTCTATTCTGCCCAGCAGGTGGCACTTGTCAGCCTGCATCTCCCCACTGGTGTAAAGAGGTGCAGTGTATTTAATTCTCAGTGGACCCTGTCCAGGCCAGAGACCAAGGGTGTCAGAAGCCAAGCTTAAGTTGTTTCTATTCCATCACCCCAGGCCCCGGGGTCTGAGTTCTCTGAGGGAGGGCTGTCACTTGAGCTGGGTCCTGCCACCCCTTTTCTTAGGGAAGATAAACTCCTTAGGGAATTGTCTCCTACATTTGAGTTTTTCCTTTGACTCTCTGACTACCTTAACTCCACCCTTGCCTGGGTCAATGCTGACAATTGAAACTATTTGTGGCTTCTCTAATGAGCTACTTAGAATGAGAGGGGGAAAAAAAAAAAAAAGGAAAAAAGCAAGAAGTCCCCTTTTCAGAGCCAGTCCCCAGCCCGCCAGATCACCAGGCAAGAACTGGAGTTGGTACCCAGTTCTGTGTGCCCCTTTTCTTGGGACACAGACCTTTTCCACTATTCTGAGCTCAGCAGTCTCTAAAAGCCTCTGTTTTTATTGATGTATTTTTTTCCCCATCAGCTCTGCCTCCTCTCTGCCACGATAAACTTCCTGTTTCCTTTCCTGCTTGCTCCAGGTTTATCTGTGCTCGCAGCATGAATTCAGCAGTCCAAATTTGTTAATTGAAACTGCAATTGGAGCTTGATTGAGCTACAGTCCCTTGCTCCTAGCAGGGGCTGCTGCTTTTTCCCACAGCAAAGTTTTGCAACTCGGCCTACTGTGCCAGTGGGGGGGGGGGTGCCAGCTCCACAGTTTGGGGAGCTTTTCTCACAGTTCTATGCTGCAATTTCAGCCATTCCACCCATTCCTGACTGATGTACGATGTTGCCTGGTCATGGATGTCCCCCCATCAGTTGTTCCAGTCTATTTTCTAGTTGTTCCTGGCTATTGACTAGTTGCTTTAGGGGACTAACTAAATTCCACATCTCCCTATGCCACCATCTTGCCCCACCTCTCCATTTTATTTACTTTTAAGTACTTTAGATTTTAATAGCCACATGTAGCTAGTGGCTACCATATTGGAGAGTGCAGGATTGTGTAGAATATTTAAAGCTACAGTGCCATTCATTTATGGCAGAGAGGAGCTCTGTATTTAGAGTAACTTACAGTAACATGGGAGTTGCAGCTGCCTGGAATTTTGGAGAAGCAGCTTAGACCCTGTTAGAAAGATGGAGAGGAACCCATGAGTTCATTCAAAATGGGAACTGACTCCAGTGGGAGGTCAATATTGGGAGCAAAGGGAGATAATACCAGATTTGTAAGCCCCAGGGTAAACAGAAATAAAATGTATGAAAAATATGTCTTGTTTTGTGACGTACTCTACGGTCTATCCTGGAGAATAATCCATGTGGACTAGGGAAGACTACCTGTTCTGTTGCTGGTAGGTGATGTGTTCTATGTAAGTCTGTTAGGTCTAGTTGGTTTACAGCATCATTCAAGTCTATAAATTCCTTATTGATCATCTCTCTAGATGTTCTACACCCTTATTAAGCTGTGTATCAAAGTCTCCAACTATTATTTTAGAAATATCTATTTCTCCCTTGAATTCTGTCCATTTCTGCTTCATATATTTTGTGGCACTGTCATTAGGCACATTTATATTTATAGTCATTATATCTTCTTGTGATTGACCTCTTTGTCCCTTGTAAAAGTTTTTAACTTAAAGTCTATTTTATATTAGTAGAGCTACCTATACTAATTTAATATTTAAATTAATATTTAATTAATTGTTTAATATTTGCATTGCGTATGTTTTTTCCATCCTTCTGCTTGCAACCTACTTGTGTGTTTGGATTTTATGGGAGTTGCCTGTAAATAGCATATACTTGGGTCATGATTTTATATTTATTCTGCCAAACTCTGCCTTTTGACTGGGGAGTTTAATCCATTCACATTTAGAGTAACTGCTGATAATGCACAACTTGCTTCTACCATTTTGTGATTTTTTTATACCTGTCCCTCAATTCTTCCACTACAGCCTGCTTTCATATTTAGTTGATTTTTGTAGTAACCATTTGAGTCCCTTCCCTTTTCCTTTTATGTATCTATTTTTTCAGATATTTTCTTTGTGTCATGGAACCTTTTAGTATCCTACATCTATAATGGTCCCATTTGATTTGATATTGTCACGGGTTTGTCTCTTTACACCTCAAACCTGTGATCTCTGTTAGAAAAGGCCTGAGCCTCATCAAGTCATGGTTCAGCCATTTTGGGGCTTCATCAAGTTACCTCCCACTCAAATGACAGTATAGGGCAGACAATAGTTTAAAAGTAAAGAGCACTCAAGACAAGAATTCAACTCTAACACATTTTTACTAAAGGAGCACTTAAGGTTAAAGGAGGAAGTTCACAATGTAAAAATAAATTGATACATTACCAAGGGTTATGAGATCAGAAGACCCTCATACTCTTAAGTTACAGAGTATATATAGAGGCTTTGATTCAGGGTCCCTTCAATGAAATCATACTTTATTTTTCTATTTGAACCACGGGTGCTGAACTGCAGGTCATGAACTACACATGGTGAACCGTGAGTGAGTCAAGAACAAAGGAGGGTACTCACAGCACTGTCAGAGATTCAAACTTGACCTTGAATGTTTGCAAAACTTTACTGAAAATATTTTTACTAATTAAGCTATGACTTCTGTAAGAGTGATATAACACATCTTTTACTTATATAAAAACTAAAAATTAGAAGAGAGATTACTACTATTCGTATCTAACTTAGTATCATTTTCTTCATTCTGTCATTAGTTTAACCATTACATCATGTTGATAAGCATACATTTCATTAAAACTGTATTAGGCCTTGTTACAGTACTTAAGACTTTTTAATGATTGCAGTAACAGCTACAGCCCCTTCCTGTTTTCCTCTTACTCAGAGGACAAGATGGTTACATGTTATCTATATCTAGGAAGGTTGAGAAGGGCTTTCTGCTTTCCTCCAAAGAGTCACAGCTTTTAACTCTTTAGCCTCTCCTTCAGTATAATTTTCTAATAAGGGACTTGAAGGATATGAACCATCTGTCCTAGTTATAGCAAGGCCTTCCTGCTTTTTATCATTTGGAAATTGTACACAAGTATTTTGGGTAAAAGTTCTGTTGAATCTGCTTCTATATCAGAAGGAATAACTGGCTCATCATTATTAGAACAGAAGGTATCAGGGGGTCCATGAGTGCACCACGGGGAGGAGTCAGTGTCCTCAATTCCAGATTCCTCCGTGGACAGACTATCCTGTGACAGAACCAACTCAACATCAATACAAACAAACTGTGTCCTGTACCCCTCTGCCTCCCCACCTTTTTGTTGTTCTCATCAAAAATTATATCTTCATACATTGTGTGTCCTAAATCATAGATTTCTCATTGCTTTTTATGCATTTGCATTTTAGATCTTGTAAAAAGTAAAAACTGTAGTTACCTACTAAAAATTCAGTACAATAGCACTGGCACCCTTAGAGATCTGTATTCCTTTATGCTACTTTGATCTACTGTCTATTGTCCTTTCCTTTCCTTTCAATCTGGAAAACTCTCTTTAGCTTTGCTTGTGTTTCATTAATTTGGAGGATTCTCAGCTATTCTTTCTTTTAATATTTTCCCCCTTCTTTTTTTCATTCTCCTTCTGGGATTCCCATGAATCACAAATCAGTGTGCTTGCTTGGTGTCCCACAGGTTTCTCACTCTTTTCACATCTTTACATTATTTTTTTTTCCTTTCTGCTCCTCAGACTGAATAACTTCAATGACCTCATCTTCCTGTTCACTGGTTCTTTCTTCTGCAGGCTCCAAAATGAGGTTGAAACACTCTGGGGAATATTTAATTTCAGTTTTGTGATCTTCAGCACAGTATTTCTGCTTGGTTCCTTTTCATATTTTCTGCCTCTCTATTGAAATTCTCATTTTGTTCATATATCATTTCCCTGATATCCTTTAGCTCTTTCTCCTTATTTTCCTTTAGCTCTTTGAGCATATTTAAGACCGTTTTTTACAAAGTGTTTGTCTGGTATGTCCAAAGTCTTGTTTTCTTTGTTGGTGGTTTCTGATGTTTTATCTTGCTCCTTTGGATGGGCCATTTCCTGTTTCTTTGTATGCTTTGTAGTCTTTTGTTGCACACTGTACATGTTAATATTTTCACGTGTTAACTCTGGAATTTAGTCCTTCAGATATCTGTCCCTTAAGTTTGTATCCAGCAAGTGATATTACAGAGACTTCCTTAAATGCCAGGAGGTAACAAGAAAAAATAAACAAGAAAAAATAAATCACTATTCACAGTCCTTGCCAAGTGGCTCTGTGTTGGCTGGTGCTCTCCTTCAGAGCTTAGCCCTCCTAACAATGAAACTGAAGAGCAGCCCTTGCAAAAGTGTTCTCCAGTCTTTTCTGAACATGTGTCCTGTCCTGGGCATGTGCTCATGGTTTCAGGAATTCTCCCATTTACACTGCTTCCCTCTCCTACCAACTCCCCTCCTTACTGGTTGTTGTTGCTGTGGGGTTTTTGTTTGTTTATTGACTTGCCTGGATGATTTCTGTAGAGTCCATCTCCCCTGCAGTGCATGGCCACTGACGGCTCGACTCAATTTTTTAAAATTCTTTTTAAAATTTAAGCCTGGCTTCCTAAGGCTTCCTCCTGGGTCATTTTCACTTGACCAGTGCATGATGGGTCAGAGATTGAACTTAAATGTTTTGAAACAGTAAGGTTTCCGGTCTTTGCTTATGGCCCCATGTAGGGCTTGGGGATTTCATTCAAAGTGCAGACAGTTTACAGGTTTGCTCCAGGTTTAATTTTTGTTTGCACAAGGCCTCATGTTCAGCGAAGGATGAATGCATAGTTGGGGCCCTCTCTGACCTCTGAGCTTGTGCACAGACTTTCAGGCCACCAGGGATAGCTGGGAATTTATCAAGGCCCACTATGGTTGCGTTATTTACTGAATTTCCTTATTAAATTTATGGCAGGACTATTGCTTCTCCAACCACAGTCATGACTTCAAGAAGTTGCAATGTTGGCTTTGCCCAGTTGCCTGCCAGTGAGATTGCTCTCTCTTTTTTTTTTTTTTTATTAAATTCAGTTTTATTGAAATACATTCACACACCGTACAATCATCCATGATATACAATCCACTGTCCACAGTACGATAACATAGTTATGCGTTCATCACCACAATCTATCTCTGAACATTTTCCTTACATCAGAAAGAACCAGAACAAGAATAAAAAATAAAAGTGAAAAAAGAACACCCAAATCATCCCCCCATCCCACCCCATTTGTCCTTTAGTTTTTATCCCCATTCCTCCACTCATCCATACACTAGATAAAGGGGGTGTGATCCACAAGGTCTTCACAATCACACTGTCACCCCTTGTAATCTACATTATTATATAATTGTCTTCAGGAGTCCAGACTGCTGGGTTGGAGTTTGGTAGTTTCAGGTATTTACTTCTAGCTATTCCAATACATTAAAGCCTAAGAGGTGTTATCTATATAGTGCATAAGAATGTCCACCAGAGTGACCTCTCGACTCCATTTGGAATCTCTCAGCCACTGAAAGTATTTCGTCTCATTTTGCATCCCCCTTTTGGTCAAGAGAGATTGCTCTCTTTTTTGACAAACACCCCTTGGCATCCAGCTGCCCCCTTCCCAGGCAAGCCAGACCCCTGCAGTGCCAGCAGAGCTCCAGGTCCTCAAGGCTGGCTCTGGGACCACTGTCATGGGGTGGGAGGAATGACCAGCTCAAGCCCAAGCACCACAGACTCCCACCATTCTCATCTCTTATCATGGTTCAGCTTTTTTCCTTTTAATGATTGCTTCTCAAATTTACGTGCCTTTGATCCATTTCCAGAGTCCAGGAATGGTTGCTTTTAACAATTTTACCTGGTTTTATTGTGATTTTTTGGAGCTATTTGCTGAGCTCTTCAATCTGCAATTCTGGGAGTCTCACCCATGTATGGACATTTAAATTTTCTAATAGTCACGATGAGAAAGATAAAAAGAAATAGATAGAATAAATCTTATTAATTACTTTTACCTAACTCAATACATCAAGAATATCACCATTTCAACACGTAACCAATGTTTCTGTTAAGAGGTCACTGCTGTTGTTCAGGTGTGTTATTGGTATCGTGGTGAAGTTTTTTAAAAGTCCTCTTCCTTTAAAGATACTGAAATATTTGAGGATGAAATGATAAATGTTTGAAACCTGGTTCAAAATGACGCAACAGGGAAAGGAGGACACGCGTTCGCCGCGGGCTGGTGGCGGGACCAGGAGGCGAGCGGGGTATTTATCTCCCCAGTAAACGCTGCGTGCTCGACGCCTCCGACGTGCGGCCGCTTCACTCCCGGAGCAGAGTCTGCACGTTCGCGGAGCGGCCGCGCGGGAGGGCGGGTCTGTTCGGCGGAGGAACCGGCGTGAGCGCAGCCCCGCAGCCCCTCCGTCGGGGCTCCCGCTCCCGCCGCGCTGCTGGGAGGACGCTCATCCCGGCCGCGCGCGGACCACGCGGGGCTCACGGCTTCCGGGGGCCGGCTGGGCGGCGTCCACGGCCGCGAATGCAGCACCCCGCCCCGGGCCCGGCGGTGCGCGCGGCCCTTTCGCGGCCGGGCGCGGTTTCCCGGGGACGCGTTTCGCGACGCACCGCGAGCCGCCCGGACCGCCCCGGCGGAGGCACCTTCCGGCGGCCCCGGCGCGGCGTCCTGGGCGGCTCTGAGTCCCGGGGCGGGAAGGGGCCGCAGCCGCCCCGGAGCCCGGCGCCCGCTCCCGCCGCAGGTCGGTGGCCGCCCGCGCCCCGGGAAGCCGCGGCCCTTCCCCGACCCGGGCTGGGCCCCTCTGGCAGGCGCCGGAGGCCGCGGTGACTCTCCCGGGGAATTTCAGTTCCGGAGACACCGGTGGGTCCGAGGCCAGCAGGCGCCGCGCCGGGAGGAGGCCCCGCGGCCAGGGAGGCCGAGGGAAAGATAAGGCAAGCCGGAGGAGAGAGGCCCTGCGGCTTTCCCACCCGCGGGCTGCGAGGAAGCGGACGGCCGCGGGGCGGAGCGGGATCCGGGCCTCGGGGGGCGCGCAGGGGCGCCAGGGTCTTTGCTGTAGCCCCCGTCCCCCGCTCCGGGCGCGGCTCCGATGAGCCCGTTGCCTTCCCGGTGTCCTTTCCTGCCCCCTCGGCCCTGCCAGGCAGACGGCCCAGCCCTGTCACCGAGTGGGGATTCAGGGTCCGTCGAGGCCCAGCAGCAGTTCCGCCCGCCGGCCTTGGAGCGGCCTGGAAAGGAGCTCTCCCTCCCGCAGCCGGAGACGATGCCGAAGCTGCAGGGCTTCGAGTTCTGGAGCCGCACCCTGGGGGGGGCCCGCCACGTGGTGGCCCCCATGGTGGACCAGAGCGAGCTGGCCTGGAGGCTGCTGAGCCGCCGCCACGGGGCCCAGCTCTGCTACACCCCCATGCTGCACGCCCAGGTCTTCGTCCGCGACGCCAACTACCGCAAGGAGAACCTGTACTGCGAGGTGTGCCCCGAGGACCGGCCCCTCATCGTGCAGGTGGGCGGCACCCCCTCCCGGGCCGGGCCCCTGGCGCGCAGCCCTCCCCTCTGCCCGCGGCGTCGCCTTGGCTGTCCCAGCAACGGCTTCCCGATTTGGGGGGTGGGAGGGACGGGCATGGGGTCTTCTGGTCCCGCAGGGACGGCCCTGGGGTCCGGCGTGAGGCCGCGAGGGGCCCTGGCGCCATGTTGAAGGCTTTGCCCTCGGAGAAACGAGCCCTTCCCTGGGAGCTGCCCCAGGCCAACGGAAAGCCTGGGGGACGTGGGGGTTTCACAGCCCCCGACTTCACCCCGTGTGCCGCCTCGGGGAACAGTGCCCCTTCCGTGACGGTCAGGGAGGGGCCTCCTGTTGCCTGTCGGAGGAAACGCGGTAAACCTGTGAGCTCCACCGGGGGCGATCACTTGTGACCACCTCCTCACTGCGGGGGCCCGTGCAGCCGAGGGCCGGGCCGGGGCTGGGGCCGACTGTCCCGTCCTTCCCAGTTCTGTGCCAACGATCCGGAAGTGTTTGTCCAGGCGGCGCTGCTGGCCCAGGATCACTGCGACGCCATCGACCTGAATCTGGGCTGCCCCCAGATGATAGCCAAGAGAGGTGGGTGTGCTTCCGGGGCGCGGGGAGCCTGCTTTGTGGCAAGCAGGAGGCAAGGCCAGCCCAGGCTGCCCCGGGTGTGGGTGGCCTTGGGGGGACTGGCCCCTGCCTGGCCCTGCCCCCAGAGGCCACCTCTGACCCCAGCATGTTCCCCTTTCCTCTTTGCTTCTCTCTTGGGGGTCCCTCACAGCCCAGAGAGGCTGGGGACAGAGCATCCACTGACTCCCAAGCTGGAGTTGTTGGGTTGATCACTTTACTTTTTGGGAAATCACAAGTTGCAACTGGATGCATGATTTACTGAAGGGAGGTCCCAGATCACCCCGTCGTGCTCTCCTGAGCCATTGGCCCCCGCCCCCAGGACTCACCCTTCCTCATCGAGCTCCCAGGGGCTTCTGGACCCCGAGGAGCTGCTGGATGCACTCAGATGGGCGGGGGGGGGGGGGGTCAGGGATGTTCCCTTCAGGCCCTTAGAGCCGGGACAGCTGCTGTGGACAAACTGCTCAACCCAGCACTCGTCCCCCTGGTCTCCCCAGGGACACTCTGCTGCTTCTGGGGACCCTGTGAGGCCCCAGTCCGCCCAGGACACCCACCCTCTGCTGGCCCACGGCTCTGTCAGTGCACATGGCCACTGCAGGAGGTGACCGTGTTCCTGGGGGCCAGTGTGGCACCTTTGCCAGCTGGACTGTGTCGTTTGCAGGTCACTATGGCGCCTTCCTGCAGGAGGAGTGGGACCTGCTCCAGAGAATGAGTGAGTCCCACATGTTGCTGTGCAGGGCAAGTGGAGGGGCTCCGGAGCCAGCCTGGGGGGCCATGTGCACCTGGGCCTGGCATCACCTGGGGCCAGCATGTCCCCCCACTGGAAGGACGCCGACCAAGGTCTCCCTGTCCTGCCCCAGCCCTGTTGCCCCCACGGGGTGGGACAAAGTGCTCAGCTGCCAGAAGGTGGCCTCAGGAACCCTGGGGATGAAGGGAAAAGGGACGGAACCTGCCCGGCACCTGAGAGTGACAGGCCAGGGCTGACAGCTGAGTGCCCTCCCTGGCCAAAGCCATCTGTGGGGCTCCAGGAGCTTGGCTGGGGTCCCCCCGCCAGTCCCTGCAGCCTTCTTTGCTCCCCAGTTCTGCTGGCCAACGAGAGACTCTCTGTCCCCGTTACTTGCAAAATCCGCGTCTTCCCCGAGATCGAGAAGACCGTGCGGTACGCCCAGATGCTGGAGAGGGCCGGCTGCCAGGTGAGGGTGGGGCCCGCCATGCCCAGGCCAGGGTTCAGAGCACACGTGCCCCCAGCCCCGACTTCTTGCCTCCCCCCTTGGGGAAATGGGGGTTGGGGCCCAGGCCCCCTGTGGGCCACCCGGGCCTGGCCCTGCCCTTGGAAGCACGTGGGCTCGGCCTGGCCTCAGGCGTTTCTGTCTGTGGCTGGAATGAGGGGCTGGGTCAGCACTACCTCCCTGCGCCCCGGCCGGCGTCCAGCCTCCCCTCCGCGTCCGCTCCTTCCTCCATGAGCTCGGAGGATGGGGTCTGCCCTGAGCCAGCTCCACAGGGAGCCTGCCTTCCGGGAAACAGGAACCAAAAGGACCTTTGAGAGGAGGCCCCTGTATGCCTGTGCGGGGCCAGGGTGCCCCAGGACAGGGAGGGGGTGGCCGGGAGACCCAGACTGAGGCACCCCCCTTCTTGCATGCAGCCGTCCTGGGCGGGATGGGACTTGCTCCCAGCTGGCCAGGGAGGGCACGCGGCTGGGAGCTGCTCCGGTCAGCCCACCCTCCGGGCTCTTGGTCCCTAGACACCCAGGCCTTGGCCATGCCTCCTCTCTGGGACACGGTGCCCTCCCCATGGCCCTTGGCCAGGCTGGTCTGGCCCCACCTCAGCCTCCTGGCTGTGGCTTCAGGCGGTCAGGGTGGGATGTGGGCCTGCAGGTGCACGGCCCTCCCCAGGCTGGCCAGGGTGGTGGTGAGGGAGGGGCTGCGCCCTGAAAGCCAAAGGGCCTCGAGCTGTTAGGGGCTGCATCTGGGCAGCGGGCTGACCCCCTGGCTATGTCCTAGCTGCTGGCCGTGCACGGGCGCACCAAGGAGCAGAAGGGGCCCCTGCCCGGGCCGGCGTCCTGGGAGCACATCCGGGCTGTGCGGTGAGCAAGCAGCTGGGGGGCAGGCAGGTCCCCAGGGCAGGGGAGCCTGGGGGCCAGGCCCAGGACAGCAAGCCAGGCCCTGGCTGTGGGTGCGGGGCCTGCCGGGCGGCTGGTAGGACACTGCGTCCCACCCTCTCCCTCCCAGGAAGGCTGTGAACATCCCAGTGTTTGCCAACGGGAACATCCAGTGTCTCCATGATGTGGAGCAGTGCATCCAGGCCACGGGGGTGCAAGGGGTCATGAGTGCAGGTGAGGGTGGCGGGTGGGGTCCTGGGTGTAGGTGAGGGCGGGACCACCCAAGCTGGGGCAGGGCATGCCCGTGAGCCCGGGGACCCTGCCCTCACCCCCTCTGCAGCCCACGAGCCCTCCCGCCCCCCGCAGAGGGCAACCTGCATAACCCCGCCCTGTTTGAGGGCCGCAGCCCGGCCGTGTGGGAGCTGGCCGAGGAGTACCTGGAGATTGTGCGGCAGCACCCCTGTCCGCTCTCGTGTGTCCGGGCCCACCTCTTCAAGCTGTGGCACCACCCGTGAGTCCCCCCTAAGGCAGAAGCCACACAGTCAGGAGGCAGGTGGGAGGTGGGGGGAGGGAGAGACGGGGCTGGGACCGAGGGGGCCGCAGCCGCTGTCCTCACCGTGTCCAGCATGGCTGCCAGCAGCGGTGCAGCCCCGTGACGGGTGTGTGTCAGGCTGCAGGTGCATCAGCAGCTGCGTGAGGAGCTGGCCAGAGTGAAGACCCTGGAGGGCCTGAGCGCCGTGAGCAGGGAGCTGAAGCTGCGCTGTCAGGCAGGGCGGGGACTTGGGGGGGCTCTGGGGCACGGTCCTGGGCTGGAGCGGGGAGGGCCGTGTGTGACCGAGGCCTGGGGCTTTGCAGGAGGACATGTCCAGGCAGCTGGAGGGGGACCAGCCCACGGGAGGCCTGCCGCTCTCCCACTGGGTCTGCCAGCCCTACGTCCGCCCAGGGTGAGCCCCTGTGCCGCCCCGCAGGGTGCACACGGGGTGGGGGGTGTCCACAGGGGGGTTCACCTGGCGGGTGGTGGCATCTCTCCCCAAAGCAGGCTGCCCAGGGTCTCATCCCCAGTCAAGCTCAGCTTCCTGCTCATTGGAGTGAGAACCAGTAGTGTAAGCCGGATAGTCGTCCCCTGTGGCCTGGAGCCCAAGAGCTGGGCTGCTCAGAGGGGACGAGCACAGCGGCCACCCTGTCCCTTGGGGCTCTGCCCCCTCCTCACCCTGAGCCCTCACTTGGGGGGGCACCCCCGGCTCTCCCTGCTGCTTTCCCCTTTCAGGCCCAGGGAGGGGAGCAAGGACAGTGGCGGCTGCAGCAAGCGGGCCCTGGAGGGGGAGGATGGGCGGGGCGCAGACGTCCTGTCCAAGAACAAGCAGAAGAAGCAGCTGAGGAACCCCCAGAAGACCTTTGACCCGTCACTGAAACGTAAGCCACGGCCTCCCAGTCAGATGGGCCCCAGCAGGGCTCCTCTTCATCACCTGCAGGCGTCCCCCACGGGGTCACTGGGTGGCACCGTCACCCCGCTTTCAAAACTGCCCCCTTCCCAAGGCAGGGCCACGGGGGGCCGGGTGGGAACCAGGCATCGGGGTGGGGTGCTGCAGGGCGGGGGCCAGGACACCCGCTGTTGGCCGGAGAGGCTCTTGCAGCACGCCACTCGTCGGGTGGGCTGCTGCCTGCGTTGGCTCCTTGAGGCCCACCTGGGTCCTTTTTCAACCAAACGCCTCTTTTTGTTCTTCTCCCAGCAAAATACGCAAAGTGCGATCAGTGTGGAAACCCAAAGGTGAGTCGGCCTTCTTGGCCGGCCACAACTGGGGGAGTCGGAGCTCGGCTCCAACAGGGGCATCCCTGGGCTCCAGACCCTGGGGTGGGAATATGGTGGGTCCCGTGGGGTCTTTTGGGGGCTGTGGTCACTGATGGGATCCAAGAGGGGCAGGTGGCAATGCTCAGGTCTGCAGCCTGGCCCTGGCCCTGGTCAGGTGGGCTCCCCGGTGAGCTCCCTGGGGCTCGGCCTGTCCGAACCTTCTGGCCCCTCCCTGTGCGGGGGTCCCCAGGGGCACAGCCAAGCCACATGGTTCTCGACGGCTTGGGGTGCAGCTGGCACGGGTTCACTGGCTCTCCCGTGTCCAGGGCAACCGCTGCGTGTTTCATCTGTGCCGGGGCTGCTGCAAGAAGCGAGCATTCCGGGAGACGGCAGACTGCCCAGGTGTGAGGAGGGACAGTGCTGCCTGCCGCGACCCAGGGTGCAGTGGACCCTCGGCCTCCTGGGCCCACTCTCCTCTTGCTCTCAACCAGGTCACGGATTACTTTTTAAAACCAAACTGGAGAAGGCTCTGGCCTGGCCGAGGGACCAGCCCAGATTGCAGGAGCTGCCGCAGCCGGGACCCAGGGACCCGGGGGGCCTCCCCGAAGTCACAGGCAGCGCCCTCGCCTGAGGCCAGCTGGGACTGGCCCCCACCTGGGCTGCCACAGCCTGGACACACCAAGTTAAGGAAATGCCTTTTACTCAGGGAATCTCCTGCTACCTAACATGGAAGGCCGGAAAATGCTGCATCGGTGGGCAGGCTCCAGGCCAGGCCTGCTCTGCTCTCACGACTCATGTCTGCTTTCAAAACTGAACAATAAATCATTTCAGAAATGCATGTGCATGCCCCGAGGCGCCCCAGGCCACTAGGGACCTCGGACCTGGGGGTGAGGCTCAGGAGGCCCCTCGCAGGGCTGTGCCCTGGCCGTGGAGAGGTGTCCTTGAGGGAAGGCCGGTTCGGGGGCCAGGGGCATCACAGTCCCCTGGGACTCAAAACTGCCGCTCTGTGGAAGGGCGCTGGGGGCACAGCTCCGCAGCTGCCCTGGGCAGTGGCCAGCGCCTCCAGAAGGACTGCAGACCCCTCAGCCCTTGCCCTGCCTGAGGGAGGGAGGGGGGCCCAAGTGTGGGGCTGAGCTGGGACCACGGTGGGGTGGGTGCTGTTGGCTCACCTGTACCCCCCAGGTAGAGCCCTGAGAGGCTGGAAGTGAGCTACAGGCCTGGGCCCAGGAAGGAACAGGGTGAAGGGAAGGATTTCAGTCTGCTCTTTAATGGACTAAAGTTTCAACAACTCATCTCCAGCCCAAACAATGCAGGAATGAGGAGGCGAATGGGAGGTGGTGCAGGGGGTGGGGGTCCTGGGGCAGAGGCTGGCACGGCCCAGCCCTCTACAGTCCCTCCTCCAGGGCCCCCCAGGACGGCGCAGGGTGGGGGACCGATGTCTGGTGCTGGGCCCTCAAGCAGCCCGCAGGACAGCTGGCCCCGAACCGCGTCTCCTCTGTGGGGGGTGGGGGCCTGTGGCTGGCAGCGCCCCTCACATGTTTGTGCTCATCCGGGACTGGCTGTTAGCCGGTGTGAGCTCCCCTTGGCTGCCTTCTCGGGGCGGCGACTGGACAGACAGACATGGCGGCTCAGCAGGGAGGCAGCCCGGCCTGGGGAGGTGCCCCGCTCGCTGCGCCCGCTCACCTTGACGTGCACCTGGTTGCGCAGCACGGCTGCCCGCAGGATCGTGGCCTTAGCGCGCCGCTGGAACTCCTTGCCCATGAGGAGGGACTTCTCGAAGGTGGTGCTGCGCTGGTCCACGTCGCGGGCGTACAGTGTCTTGCTGTGGGAGTCGATGCGGGCGTTGATGAGCCCCTCCAGGATCAGCTGTGTCAGCTCGTCCTCCAGGGCGGCCACGGTGGTGTTGAAGGCCGTGGCCATCTTGCGCATGTCAGCAGACACGTAGGGGCTGAAGTACTGCGGAGCAGAGGGACGGTCAGTGCCTCGCCACTCCGGTGCTACAGGGCCGGCCGTGGGCCCTGCCACTCACCTGGATGAGGGCCCGGTTGCGAATCTGGGTATAGAGGGTCCTGACATGGGGGGCCAGGTACATGTCCAGGAGCAGGTTGTCCTGGGGAGAGAGCCAGCAGTCAGGGCCACCTGTGCCCACCCCTCCATGCCGCCCTCCCACAGGGCCCAGCCCCTCACCTTCATCTCGTCTAGCATTTTCAGGCATGAGGCGTACTTGGACTCGTAGAACTTGAAGATGATGTCCCGGACCTGAGGTTCCAGCTCCAGGAACAACTTGAAGGAGCTGCAGAGCCCAGACTCCTCAGAGCCCCGGCCTGGAGAGGGGCTGGGGGGGTCAGGGGCTGTGCCCACCCCCTGCACCCACCTGCTGGAGATGACGTTGCGCTGCAGCTCCTGCCGGTCAAAGGTGGCCAAGGCACACAGGCCCCCGTAGACGGCCACGTTGCTGGGGGAGAGAAGCTGAGGGCGATCGGGGCAGGTCAGGTGCCAGGACCGAAGCCCAGCCCGCCTGGGGCACGGAGAGCACCAGGACCCCACTCGGGGAGACCCCAACACAGAGCCCAGCACCTCACCTCGGGGAAGTCACAGTGGTCGAAGGAGGCCAACAGGAAGCACTTGGCGGCCTGCTTGTACTTGCGCGCAGCCAGCTCGGCCAGGCCTGGGACAGGGAACACACCCCGTGAAGCTCAGCCGCAGGAGGAGGCCCCCAGCCCCAAGCAGCCAGAGGGCACGGCGCCTGGACCGGCTGCCCCTCTCAGCACCTGGCGAGCCTCAGCGAGTCGGGCCCCCAGGGAGCCTCGGGGCTGGGGTGGGGCTGTCACCACGCCCGGGAAACAAGCCTCCCCAGAAGCCCGGCCACCTGCCCAGGGCCTCCACCTGATCCGGACGCAGCCGCTCAGTCCTAACCACAACTCACGGCCCTCCTGTGGGCCCCTGCCATGGAGCAGGGACACGCACGCAGAGGGAGCCACGAGAGGCTCGCTGGGCGCACAGGCTGCCTCTCCTACCCCACGCGGGCTCACCTGCGGCACACTTGAGTTTGGTGAGGATGGCCTGGGTCTGGCCGTCCCGCTCCCCACGCTGCTGCAGGGGGAGGACATGTGTGTGAGGCACCGTTGTCCCTGCCACTGGGAGTCCCAGGCAGGCTCCAGGGCGACCAGAGGGGCAGCAAGGATCCGGGAGAGGGCTCCCACAGGCCGCCCGGAAATGGTGATCCTGTTACCTCGGCGATCTCTGGGGTGGACTCGGCCTTACTGACATAGCTCAGCACGTGAGACCAGTTTTGCAGGTAGACGCTGACCTGCAGGCAGCAGGCAGGCTGAGCTGGGGCCATGGGGGCCAGGAGCTCCCGCCCGTCACCCCTGCTCGCCCGCAGGCCCACCTTGATGACGTTGAGGCACATGTTGATGACGTGCTTGGCGCTGGTGCAGTAGTCGCGGGCCCGGGAGTAGCACTTGAGGGCATTGCTGAGGTCCCCACAGTCGAGGTAGTGGTCGCCCAGGTCGTCGTGGCCGCGCCTGCAGGCCCCACGAGGGGACACAGATGAATGGGGGCCGGTGGCCCGGCTGCCCCCCGCCCGGGCGGGGCCGCACCTGATGCTCTCTTTGATGGAGTTGCCCTTGTAGTTTTTCAGGTCCGTGTCCAGCTTCTCCAGCTTCAGCAGCGCCTTCTTGCGTGTGGCCTCCACCCAGGCCGTGTCCAGGGGCGGGGGCTCCACAGCGCTCTCGGGGATGCCATCGGGGGCGCTCTGCAGCTCTCTGAGGGGGGTCTGGCCATCAGGATGTGACCGCCGGGCCTCCCCTGCTCAGCCCCTGCCTGTCCTAGGCCCCACCAGGCACTGCATGGGGCAGAGGCAGCCCCCGGCCTGGCAGAGGAAACGGTCACCGCAGCTGAACCAAGAGAAGAGAAGCAGGTGCTCCTGGCCCGTTTTTCACTCAGAACAAACCCATGTGGAGAAAACAGCCAGGCAGATGCCGGGGGAGAAAGGGCCTGGGCCTTTCCACTGTTTACCCGCCTGTCTCCCTGCCAGGAGGCCTGTCAGTCACAGGGGGCAACCCCGGGTCTCGGGCGTGCTGGTGGCGAGGGCTGGTGGCATGGCGGAGCCCGGGAGCCCCTGGCCTCACCTGGTGGCCTCTGAGAGCTTCCGGTGGATCTCCTCGTACATGTCCACATTGAAAGTCCTCTGCACGAAGGACAGGGCCATCTTCAGGGCCTCCACCCGCAGCGGGGGGCAGTGCTCGGCGATGAACTGCAGCCGCTCAATGCGCATCAGGCCGCTGTAGCTGGCCGCGTACTGCTCCAGGTCCTGGGGGGCAGGGGGCAGGGCGGCAGGTCAGGGCGAGCTGGCGGAAGTCGGACCACTGTCCTAGGTGCCGAGGGGACCAGGCAGGGTAGGTCAGGGGCAAGGCCTCCCGGATAGAGCCCTGCACAGGGGGCGGGGGAGCAGAGGCTCTCGTTTCTGCCCGACAGTCAGCGGGGGACAGCATTCACAGCCTGGCCCAAGGACCTGCACGGAGGTTCCAAAGGTGGGTCTGCAAGTACACAGGCTCCTCGTGGGGGGCATTGGATGGGGGGTTGCTGAGAGAGATATGGCCATCTGCTGGGCACAGAGTGGGGAGCCCAACTTGTCCCCCCTCAGAGAAACGCCCCAGTGGGCCCCATACCAGGGTGGGGTTCTCCACCACGTAGTTGACATCAGGTGCGTTCTGCGGGTCCTCCTGGGGGTCCACGTCGATCTGCATGGGCTCCACTGCCCCCTGCAACACCGGAGGGCCCCTTGGCACCTCCACGAGGGCTGCCCGGGGAGGGCTGCAGAGACCCTGGCTGGCACTGTCCTCCAAGTGCACCTCCCACGGCAGCCCCCGCCTTCCCACCAGGACCCCAGCCCCACACCTGGGAGGGGGCTCCTCACGAGACCCTAGAGGCCCGCGAGCAGAAACCCTGGCGCCCGACTCTAAGCGCTCATCTCTGGAGAAGGAGAACAGAGAACCAGCTCCACGGGCGGCCCTGGGATCCCCTACGCGTTCCCAGCCACGGTCCTGAGTGGCCTCCTCAACGCCACAGGGAGGACACGGGAGGCAGGAGGGCCTGGCCACCGCCTCGGACAGCCCAGGGATCGCCCCGGCAGCCGGAGCAGCGGTGCTGGGGTGGGAGCGGGGGCGGGGGCACTCGGGGAGCCCCACGGCCCAGGGGAGGCACGGGAGGGCCGGGGCTCGCTTGCGGCCTCTCCCAAGCAGGCTGGCAGAGGCCCTAGAGGCCCGCCGCGGGCAGGGGCACCGGGGCTCGGGCCTGCGCGCTCCTTGGCAGGCTCGTGGCTGCCGCTCCCGGCACTGAGGCCGGCCCGGCGGCGCGGCAGGGGCGGCGGCGCCGCTCCCCCCTGGCCTGCGGGCGGCGCGCTCCAGACGGTACCTCGTAGAGCAGCGTACAGGCCGAGAGACTGGCGCTCAGGCTGAAGTCGCCGGCCGTGCCGGGCAGGAGCAGGTCTGACCTGCTGCTGCGAGGGGTGCAGTACAGATCTGTCACTGACGAGGAGGCCGAGCTGGGGGCCGAGCTATCCCTCATCCTGTCCTGACTCTCTGCACCCCCCGACCCTGACACAGAGCTGGCTGGCTGCTGGGGGGAGAAAGAGCGTTAGCGGCGGGAGGCCGCGCCGGGGCCAGGCGGGCGCACGGCTCCGCCCGGGGACGGCCCCGCGCCCCCCGCCCGGCGGCTCCGGCCCTCGCCAGCAGAGCGGGGCGGAGGGCGCGCCCCGGACCCCGGCCCGGCCGCGGGGTAGCCCGGTCCGCAACGCCGCTCGAGCCGGGGCCGGGCCGGGGTCGGGGCCCAGCGTGCCCGGCCGCCGACGGGACTCGACCCCCGGCCCGGCCCGGCGCGCGGGCGGAGGGGCGGCCGGCGGCGCGGTCCGGGATCGTTACCTGCAGGTTGAACACCTGAACCGGCAGCGGCATCTTCAGCTCCGCTGCTGCCGCCGCCGCCGCGCCGCCGTCCGCTTCCGGGTCAGCGCAGCCGCCGCTTCCGGGTTCGCGGCGCTCCCCGACGGCCGCGGCTCTTAAAGGGGCCGCCGCGCTCCAGCTGCGGCTCGGGCCGCGCCCGCGCTGGGCGCCGGGGGTCGCCGCATGAGCCGGGCGCGGGGGGCGCTGTGCAGGGCCTGCCTCGCGCTGTCGGCGGTCCTGGCCGCGCTGCTGCTGCTGCCGCTGCCCCGCGCGCCCGCCCCGGCGCCGCCGGCCCCCGCGACCCCCGCGACCCCCTCCCGGCCGCGCCTGCGGCCCGACGACGTGTTCATCGCGGTCAGGACCACCCGGCGGAACCACGGGCCGCGCCTGCGGCTGCTGCTGCGCACCTGGGTCTCCCGGGCCCCGCGGCAGGTCGGCCGCGCCCCCGACCCCGCGCCCGACCACCCCGGCCGCCCCTTCTGGTCCCCTGGCGGGGGGCGGCCCACTGGCCGGGGCCGGGACCCCAGAAACTTGCCCAGAACGTTGGCGAGCAGGCCCGGGCGGAGCCCTAAGGATGGCGGCCGCAGGAGAGGGCAGGGCGCCTGCCGGGGGTCTCCCGCACCCCCGGGTCCCCTCCCTCGCGCCCCGCACCTGACCCGGCAGGGACTCTTTCCCTCCCGAGGTTCCAGCTCTGCCGCTCGGGGACAGACCGGGTCCTGCCCGTCCGGGGTTCCTGGGCAGCGCCCGGGGAAGCTCCCTGGGGCACTCACAGTTCCTTCCTCCCCAGACCTTCATCTTCACGGACGGGGAAGACCCAGAGCTGCAGCTGCAGGGAGGTGAGCGTCCCCTTCCCCGCCCTGCCAGCGGGACCCTGGCCCCCACCTTGGCCACGGCTAGTGGCCCCTTCTCATGCCAGGTGCCCCCGGGTGGGCCACCCCCATCCCACACGATAGACGGGCTCCTCACGCAGAGAGGACAGGTGACACCCAGGGCGGCCCGGCCCAGGGCCCTGCCAGCACGGAACTGTCCCTCCCTGCTCGTGCCCACTTGTCAGGGACCCACCTTGGCCGTGTTTCCCGGTGGGTTTCCACTCTCGTGATTCCAAGCGACTGACAGCTGCTTTGTCCTCGAGTCACAGTAGGGTCAGCCATGCAAGGGCCGGGCTGGGCTGTGGTGGGAGCCAGGCCTCAGTGCCACTGGATGGCCATGGACCCTGGGACACCGGCCACCTGGCCCTTCCCGTGGCGCTGCCCCTCACGCTGCCCCGTTTCTCCCTCTCTAGGAACCCACGTCATCAACACCAACTGCTCGGCTGCGCACACCCGCCAGGCACTTTGCTGCAAGATGTCAGTGGAATATGACCAGTTCATCGAGTCTGGGCGCAAGTATGCGGAGGCCACATGACACACACACTCACACCCAGGCCCACGCCATGCACACACCTGCACTCCTATGCACACTCACGTACACTCACATGCAGCACTCACGAGTGCCAAACACTGTTGGGATCATATCTGTCCCTGACAAAAGGCACGTCCAGGTCCCGACCCCTGCCTGGTGGGTGGGACCCATCTGTGAGCAGGACCTCGGAGTGGAACAAGTGCATTGAGCTGCCCAAACTGCGGGGCGGCGGGGGGTGGGTGGCCTTAATCCAATGCAGCCGAGGGCCTTACGAGCGAGGAAATGGGACACGGAGAAGCCACAGGGAGCGGCCAGCAGCCGACGTCAGCGGAAACAGAGAGGAGAAGCCGCGGCCGTGTGCATTGCCCAGTGACGGAAAAGCCACAAGACCCCAGGGCTGCTGGGAAGCCCGCAGATGCTGACCCGGGAGGAAATAGCCTCTGCATCCGTGACCCAGAGAATTCTTGTTAAGCTGCTCCATTGTGGGGTGTTTGTTTTAACAGCCAAAAAACTGAACTGTGTTTAGCACTAGGAAATGGGGTGCTGCTATTCCAAGTGTTTAAAATTCAGCTTTGGAATTGGGTCACAAGTTGAGGCTGGAAAAATTGCAAGAGCCCAGAAGCGAGAAAGAGTTGAAAAGAAGATTTGTATCTCAGAGAAAACGTAATTTTTCTTGAACAGACTGTTAGCAGAAATACATTCACCAAAGGCCCTTCCAGCAGGCCCTTGGAAGGAAACGAGGAACGTGCCTCTGGAAATTGTAAGGAAGGTGATTCTCGTTAGAAGGTGGCGGAGAGCTTGGCAGGATTGTGTTCTGGTGTTGGTTTGAAAGTGGAGCTTGAAAGTGATGAACTTGGATGTTTACGGCTGAGTGCAGGAGGCACAGCCTGGCTTCTCACAGCTCACGGTAAAACGCAGGAGGGAAGGGACGAGCTGAGGAATCAGCTCTTAAGCACAGAAGAGTCAGCAGTTGATGGTTTAGAAAGTTCTGGCTGTGGAGACGGTGCCACTGGCACTAGGGCAGAAGCGGCTCAGTCTGGACCGCCTGAGCCAGGGGCTAGTCCCGGAGAACGGGGTTCCACAGAACGGCCCTCTGTTCCGGATCCGCTTGGCCACTTTGGTGGAAGTCAGGACCAGAGGTGCAGGGATCCGGGAGGGGTCTGTGGACGGTGTTGCTGTGGTTTGGACCCTCTTGAGCTGCACACACAATTGTGGGAGCAGAGCCTGGACTGACGGGGGCAGCGAAGGGCGGAGCGGACGGGGGAGGGTGTCCTGGTTGGGGAGAGCGGGCCACCTCGTGAGTGGATGGGCAGGTCCACCCCTGCTCTCAGAGGGGGCAGGCCTTGGAACCTGTTGTTGAGGGGGAGCGGCTACCCCAGAGCTCAGGGCAGGTGTGGACTCCACCCCGGTGTCGGGGCGAGCAGGGCTGTGCAGGCCCCTGGGAGGACACGATGTCTGTCCACAGCTGACTCTCCAACCTTGAGATCCAGCAGCCTGTGCCCTGCTGGGCTCTGGGCTTGTCTGGGGCTCATGGCCCTGTTCTCCCAACTTCCCCCAACTTCTGCCTCTGGAGTGGGGACGTCTGTCCTACACCTGACCCTCACGGAGCCACAGGCAGGGCACTGCCCTGGGCAGGCCACGCCGTCACCGATTTCAACGAGCTTTTGTACTTGGCGTTGTTCTAAAGTGACTGAAGGCTCTTGGGGTATTGCTGCAGAATGAATGGACTCTGCACGTGGAAAGAGGGGGCCGACTATTGGGTATCAAATTGTGCCCCCCACAAAAGGCCTGTCCAGGTCCCAGCCCTGGTTCTGTGTGTGTGTGGGGAGTGGGAACCTATTTGCAGACAGGATCTTTGAAGACGTTGTCAGGTGACGTGTCCAAACTGGACGAGAGAGGAGGCCACGGGGAGCAGCCAGGCCTGGGCGTCAGTGGGACCTGGAGGAGACAGAAGACACTGCCAGGCGTGGAAAAGCCCGGGAACCCCAAAGATTGCGGCAGCCAGAGGCTGCGGCCCCCGAAGGAGCAAACCTTCCGGCTCTGAAACCGTGAGCCAGTAAACCTGGTGTGAGCTGACCCGTCGTACATGTTTGGTTTAGCAGCTGGGAAACTGAAACACACCCCCATGCTCACCCCATGCCCACTCACACTCACAGGTGTGTACACCAAAAGTATTCAACATGCACCCCCACACACTCACCACTCACACCCCCAGACTCACACACACTGTTGGAGAGCCCGGACCCCAGGCTGAGCCCGGCGGCCTGGTCACACCGGCCCCCGCCCCACAGGTGGTTCTGCCATGTGGATGACGACAATTACGTGAACCCCAGAGGCCTGCTGCAGCTGCTGTCGGCGTTCTCCCCGAGCCAGGACGTCTACCTGGGCCGGCCCAGCCTGGACCACCCCATCGAGGCCACCGAGAGGGCCCCGGGAGGCGGGACTGTGAGTGCAGGGCAGGGAGGGGCCCCCGGGGCACCCGGACAGGTGTTCCTGGAGCAGGCGGGAGGCGAGCCGCAGCCCAGAGGGCAGGAGGGGCGGGGGGCCAGGCCGGGAGTGAGGGCAGGGGCTGGGGGCCGACGGGCGACCGTGGGCAGGAGCCCCCGTGCTGTTGAGGGAGAGGTTGAGGGAGAGGCCAAGGGGCAGCCCGAGGCTGGGGGCTCCTGGGGGTGGCCGAGGTCGGGGTTCTGGGCGAAGGGGCCTGGGCTGGGCGGTTCTGACTGGGCCCCATCCCCAGGCGGCCACGGTCAGGTTCTGGTTCGCCACCGGCGGGGCCGGGTTCTGCCTCAGCAGGGGCCTGGCCCTCAAGATGAGCCCGTGGGCCAGGTGAGCGGGGCGGGGGGCGGGGGTCCGGGGGTGCCCACCCAGCCACAGGGGCCGGCCTGACCCTGCCCGCCCCCAGCCTGGGCAGCTTCATGAGCACGGCCGAGAGGGTGCGGCTGCCGGACGACTGCACGGTGGGCTACATCGTCGAGGGGCTGCTGGGCGCACGCCTGCTGCACAGCCCACTCTTCCACTCGCACCTGGAGAACCTGCGGAGGCTGCCAGCCGCCACCCTGCCCCAGCAGGTAGGGTCGCCCGCCGAGCAGGGGTGGGGCGGGCTGCCTCCCTGGGGTCTCCTGCCCTTTTCTGTGGCTCCCACCTCTGTCCTCGTGAGTCCTGGCTGGGGGGCAGACAGGAAAGCCATTTGGGCTGTCTAGAGTGGCCCCGGCCTTGGGGGGAGGCATCAGGACGGGGCCTCCAGCCCCTGAGCCACATGGGGCTGCGGCCAGGTGTGGGAAGGAGCTGCCCATGCAGCCGGGTGGACGCAGACACGAGCAGGCAGGACCCCCCGGGTGTTGGGGGCAGGGGTCTTGGCAGTTGCTGGGGAGGCAGCAAGGGCCTGGGCAGGGTCATGCAGGGCTAGTGGGGGCGGCTGTCCCTGGGGCAGACGGGAACCGGGGGTGGGTGTGGGCTGGGGCTGGAGCCGAGGGAGGGAGAGTCGCAGGTGAGGCCGAGGGCTTGGGCCTGGGGGGTCTGACTGGTGTTGGGTCTGGAGTGTCAGCCGTGAGGGTCAGAGTGGACCCACGAGGGCAGCAGCCAACACAGAGCTGTGGGGAGGGCCCGGGGCCAGGAGGTGCGAGAAGGGGGACCCCAAGCTCTGGGCAGAATGTGGGGGGCAGGGCAGGGCAGTCTGAGCTGTGGGCACAGGTACCCAAGTCCCTCCGAAGTGGGGCAGCCCTGACGCAGCTGGGGGCAGCGGGGAAGTGCCCCTGGCTGGGGGGATGCCCTTCTGGGCGCGGGTGAGGGTGGGAGGCCTCGGGCCTGCTGGTTGGCGGGTCTGGCTCCGGCCGGGCTCCCCTGCAGGGGGCAAGTGCAGGGTCACGAGCTTGTGTTCCCTCCCCCTGCTTCCAGGTCACCTTGAGCTACGGGGGCCCTGAGAACCCCCACAACGTGGTGAACGTGGCCGGGGGCTTCAGCCTGCAGCAGGACCCCACACGGTGGGTGGCGGCAGGAGGTGGCCGGAGGCGGGCAGCCCCCCATGCCCACAGCCCTAAGCCCTCCTCCCCCCAGGTTCAAGTCCGTCCACTGCCTCCTCTACCCGGACACGGACTGGTGCCCCGTGCGGCAGCAGGGCTGACGGCAGCCCCCGACCCGGGCCCCGGGGAGCCGGGCCCGTACTGCTGGCACCGAGGCCTCCGTCCTTTTGCCCCGGACACTACCGGAGAAGCCGGGAGCACCCGGGAGCACCCGGGACCCTGCTCCTCCCTCCAGGGGGCTCCCGGCCCTGCCCTAGCTCCAGCCCGTTCCTCCTGCTGCCCCTGCCGGGGCCTGGGGGCAGGGGTCTCCACGTGCACCCTGGGGGGCCCTGGGCTGCTGGACTCTCGTCCGAATAAACATGCTTTGTTCAGCGGTGACTCTGCCCCGTTGCCAGTGGGGGGTGGGCGCAGGGGACTATGGGTGCTGCACCCGCCCCAGCCCCGTCATCCGGGTCCACGTGGGCTCTTGGGGAGCTGCCCGAGGAGGGCAGGGCTGGGCGGCTTGTCTCACCTGCCTCCTCCCCAGCCAGGGCTCGGTGTGTGCCCAGCGGCCGAGGACCAGCTGCGGCCCCCACCTCCTGCCCCTCTGGCCTGGCCTCGGCTCTGTCTGCCCAGGGGCCTGGCCGGGCAGCAGCTGCTGGCAAGGACGGTTTGAGGGCAGCACCCCCAGGCCCATGGGGTCTCGCGGGGGCAGACCTGCATTCCCTGCCCTGAGTGCCCGGGGTCTGGCCCGCACCGGCTCCTCAAGGCCATGTTGAGGTCTCCAGTGGAAAGGTGCAGACGGAGGGCTGCAGCCCTGTGGTCTTCCCCTCGCCACGCCCGACTGCCCCCTCCATTCTCCTCGAGTGCTCGTGGGGCAGTGTCTTTCCAGTGTGGGTAGGAGATGCAAAGTTGTGTTTGGTGAACTCCATTCACTGCCCAGTTCCCGGGCACCCGGGGGGGGGCAGCGAGCTCAGGGCCCCCTGCACACTCACTGGGGGCTGGGACACGGGCTGGGCGGGAGGCACTGGCACCTGTGGAATCTTCTGGAGGAACCGGGCAGGCGGGAAGGGCTGACAGCGCCCCGGAGAGGCCCAGCACCGGCAACCAGGGATGTTCTTAGCGTTGAATTATTTTAAAAGATAACTGGTCGTTCGAACCAAACCCTGACCGTGCATCGTGATTTCTAACACGCAGGAGGGAAGCGGTGTCAGCTTTGGTGTCACCCAGGTGGGCATGTGGAGGGTCCTGGGTGACTTACGGGTGGGGTCAGGACGCAGCCGGCGGCAAAGGTGGGCGGAGCCGAGTCCGCGCACCGGACACCTGGGCAGGTGGCTGTGGCCCCGCCCTCCCCGGCGGATGGGGGCGTGGGGGGCGCAGGCGAATGAGGTGCCCGCCCCCGGGTTAAGGGAGCGGACGGGAACGGAGTGGGGGTGACGGGCACGGCCGTGCAGAGGTGATTGTGGAATTGTGCACTCGGATGTGTGTTGTATGTTATAGAACGAGAATTGTTGCAACATTTAAAGAAATGCCTTCCGTCTGAGATGGCGAAAACGTTCTGATGTGCTAATGCCACCGAACCAGCCCTGAAGAACGGTGGGAATGCTGACTGATGCTGCTCATGTTTTACCAGAGTAAAAAATAATAAACAAATAAATAAAATTTAGAGGGGCGCCAACAAACTCAGTTATCAAGAGAATACATACGTGCGTATGTGTGTAGGCATGTGTACCCGTGTTTATGTGTGTGTGTATCTGTATGTATGTGTATTTATACGCTAAGTGTGTGCACGTGTGTGTGTGTACGTGTCCTTACCTGCATGTGTTTATCTGATGTGTTATATGTATGCATATTTGCATGTACTTACGCGCATGTACTTATTTGCATGTATGTTTTTGGTTCTCCGGTGACCCTTTACTGGAACACTGCCCTCTGGAGCGCTCACTGCGCCACTGCTGATGTCGTCTGTGATGCCACGAGGGTGGAGGCTGTCGCATTGCAGCCCACAGCCTGGGCAGAACCCCTAGAATGGTTCCAGAGGGTTCTCTGCCTAAGGAGTGTCCAAACCAGCACACTGCCAGCCTCTGAAGCCTACTATAGAGCTACAGTGGTCAGAACAGCATGATATTGGCATAAAGATAAGATGCTGATCAATGGAATCAAATTGAGAGTTCAGAAATAGACCCCAGATATAGATCAACTGATTTTTTATAAGGCTCCAAATCCACTGAGGGGGACAAAACAGTCTCTTCAACAAATGGGGCTGGGAGACCTGGATATCCATATCCAAAAGAATGAAAGAGGACCCCCACCTCATACCATATATAAAAATTAACTCAAAGTGGATCAAAGACCTTAATATAAGAGACAGTACCATAAAACTCCTGGAAGATAATGTAGGGAAACACCTTCAAGACCTAGTATTAGGAGTTAGCTTCTTAGACCTTACACTCAAAGCACAAGCAATGAAAGAAAAAATAGATAAATGGGAACTCCTCAAAATTAAAAGCTTCTGTGTCTCAAAAAACTTTGTCAAAAGGTGAGGAGGCAGCCACCTCAATGGGAGAAAATATTTGGAAATCATTTATCTGATAAGAGACTAATATCCTGCATATATAAAGAAATCCAACTCAACAACAGTACAAACAGTCCAATTATAAAATGGGCAAATGATATGAAAAGGTATTTCTCTGAAGAGGAAATGCAAATGGCTAAAAAACACATGAGAAAAATGTTCATCTTCACTAGTTATTAGGGAAATGCAAATCAAAACCACAATGAGATACCATCTCACACCTGTAACAATGGCTGCCATCAAACAAACAGGAAACTAAATGCTGGAGCGGATGTGGAGAAATTTGAACTCTTATTGTTGGTGGGAATGTATAATGGTACAGCTGCTGTGGAAGACAGTTTGGTAGTTTCTTAGAAAAATAGATATCAAACTACCATACGATCTGGTAATTCTACTTCTCGGTATGTACCCAGAAGATCTGAAAGCAGTGACAGGAACAGACATTTGTACACTGATGTTCACAGTGGCCAAGAGATGGAAACAATCCAAGTGACCTTCAGCAGAGGAGCAGATAAAACGTGGTGTGTACACACAATGGAACACTAGGCAGCAGTAAGAAGGAACAAGGTCCTGAAACGTGGCAACATGGATGGACCTTGAAGATATAATTCTGAGTGAAATAAGTCAGACACAAAAGGATAGATGTTATATGTTACCACTAATGTGAGCTCCCTGAATGATGTAAAATCAGTGTCTTATAATGTAGAATATTGGGGACCTAGTGATAGACAGAAGCCAGTGAGGGGGAATGATAATCTAATATGTTCAGATATGTTAATGAGGGTGAATTCAAAGGTATGGGAATGGATGGGGTGATGATTGTTTGTTAATGGGATTACAAGTATCAGAGCTGTATTGAAGGTGCATAGGATTGGAAGGGGTTGTTTAAGGCATGTATCCCACAGATCAGCACCACAAATATAGATGGGTGATTGCCTGATATACTTCTAAGGTATGACACTGGCACAGAGAGTTGACACCAGAGTGGAATATGGGAAAAATCTACCTATTGCATACTAGGACTGTAACTAATAGGAGTACCTTACTAGGACCACACAAATACTAGGGACAAATAATTAAGGGCTGACAAGAGCTATGGGGTGTTTTGGTTCATGAGAATTGTTTAAAATGGATAATGATGAGAACTGTACAACTAAGTGAAGGTAATGTGAGATATGGATGGATTATCGTGGACCTGCATCTTGAGGCTTGCTTGGGTGAAACTTACGGTTGTAAAGAGGAGGCTGAGCCCACTTACAATTATGCCTAGGAGTCACCTCCAGAGAACCACTTTTGTGGACTTTCTCTCTCTAAGCCTAACTCTGCAAATAAATCCATCACCCTCCCCCCAACATGGGACAGGACCCCCCAGGAGAGTGAGTCTCCCTGGTTACTTGGGACATGGATTCTGGGAATGAGCCTGACCCTGGCATTGAGGGGTTAAGAATGCCTTTTAGATCAAAAGGGGGAAAAGAAAGGCAACAAAATAAGGTTTCAGTGTTTAAGAGATTTCAAATAGAGCCGAGAGGCTGTCCTGGAGGTCACTCCCGTGCAGGCTCCACCCAGATATGCCAAATAGACACAGTAGGATAAGCCCAAGTCAACAGTGGTCCCAAAAACCCTAAAGAGTACCTGGGTCCCTATCTGAGACTCACTAAGTTTATTCTTAGTGAGTTGCACTCACTAAGTTTTTTCTTCAGAAACCTAAATCCTCCAGAGAGCTCCTATGCCAGCTAAGTCCCAAAACCGAGAGGCAACAGCCTCTTCAAGAACATCACCCAGATGTATCCCCTTTTCTCACGAAGTTGACGGCCTTTTTCAACATGAACAGGTTAGGGTGGTCACTGCCCAGACATCCCTGAAGATCAGGAAAGTGATTAAACTAGAGGAAGGGGGAGCAACTGACGAGATGGAATTTAACAAAGGATCATGAACACTGAATGTCTATTTAATTTTCTTTTTCTTAGTTGCTAGGGTATTAGACTAGCTAGAAGGAAAGAACTGAAATGGTGGAGCAGTGACACATAGCATCCTTTAAAATTTGTTCTATAGCTCCTTGTTATATTGTAATGTAAAAGCTATCACGTCTTTTGTATACATGTTATATTTCACAATAAGGAAATAACTGAAACTATGGTACTGTAACTCATAACATTTTTGGATATTTCCTATATAACTATTTGTTAAATAGGATTTTGAAAGATATTACCATTTTGTATACATGTTATATTTCATATTAAGGAAATAACTGAAGTAAGAAAAAGAAAATTTTCCATCTGTAAAGGGCAAGGCCCCTGCCCTGCCTGGTCATTGCCAAGTGCACTGGACCCTGGGAAGGGAAAGCAGTTCTTTTTTCTTCTCTTCTCTTCTCTTCTCTTCTCTTCTCTTCTCTTCTCTTCTCTGTTTTCTTGTTTTCTTTCCCAGGAAGGCCTGTGTGAGGAGTCTAAAGCCACGCAGAGCGGCCTTGGGCCCGAGCCTGCTCCCCCGGCTTGTGAAGAGCACGGTGCACAAATGCACCTCCGGGAGGCCCCCCAAAACGTGCACCCCATCCTCCAGCCTCAGCCAGGGCAGCTGGAGCCCTCCCTCTGTCCTCCCCTCCCTCCCTGAATTCCTTTATTTTTCCCTTGTTGGCATTCGGGGGCCAAGGGTGTCCCTCTCTTGCCCCCCCACCCTTCCCTTGCGTTCCCGTCCCTGCTTCCTCACATCGCACCTCTCCTGGAAACCATTCTAACATAAAGAGTTTTGTTTTTTTGGGGGGAGGGGGTGGGACCAAATTACTTTGTTTGAAGGAATGGTACAGATGAAGGAAGTTGGTTGATACAACTCATGGAAAAGGTCAAGGTGAACCCATCGTCTCTGCACGGCCCCGTGGCCCCGGGAGGCCCCCCCGGCTCTGGGGAAGGCGGCCCGAGGCTTAGCCCCTCATCGCTGCTTCCCAGGGTGTGCTTGCCAGAGGACCCCCGCCAGGCCCGGCCCCGGCCCCACCCTGCACGGTGGTTCCGCGGTCACCCAATTCCGCGACAGGTTTCACCTGCTCGCTCAGGTGTCAGGTTGCAGCAGGATCACACAGGTGGGGTCGTCCTTGCCAGTGGCCAGGTTGTGCGGTTCCAGTGGAGACTGGCGCTTCTCTGTTTCCCAAGCATCACACACAGTCTGTTGCTCTCGGACCACTCCTCTGGGCGGAATGTTCTGGCATCTTGATGTCCTCAAGGAAGACTCAACCACCTCCTGTCTGCTGCAGCTTCAGAAACTTCTCAGACTAGAGGAGGAAATATTTGGGAAAGTTCTCCAAAGCCACATCACCGTGGTCAAAGTGGTAAGTCACTGACAGGTGGACGTCAGAGGCGAAGGGCCCCGGTGGATCCGGCATTGGCAGCAGCCGAGTCCTGGGTGCACCGAGGGGGTCAGGGTCATGCGGTGGGGGCTGAGGAGAGCCGCAGAGTCTGCAGGGCCCAGCGAGGGGGTGGCAGGGGCAGGCTCAGAGCGTCTGGCCAAGGGGGGCAGCGTCAGGTTCTGTTCAAGTGCCATTGGAGCAGAAAACTGCTCAACTCTCTGTAAAGACGTCCAGCCCGTTCTAACGTGGTTTAGTGTATCGTTTTGTATGTTTGTGTTCTGGAAAAATACGTACCATTTTGCAGGCACAGAGTTTACTATAATTAGCAAGGAGAAGTGAGGCTGCACTTTCCACATTTAGCTTTGGAATCTCTTCAGCCAAATAACCACTTTTATCCCTCTCAAATTCTGCCTTCCTTTGGACATCAGAACTCAATTTTGCCAAATTCTCTGCCACTTTAAAACAAGGGTCGTCTTCCCTCCAGTTTTGCAATGATGCTTTCACCATTTCCACCAAGGCCTTGTCGGAAGCCCCTTTAGAGTCTGTATTTCCACCAGTGGTCTCTTCGAGGCCATCCAGGCCTCCCCGTTCTTCCAGACCCGTTACCCCATTCCAAAGCCATTTCACATTTCTGGGCATTTGCAAGAGCAGCACCCCACTTTCCTGGTACCAAAATCTGTTTTAGTTTCTGTTTTGGTTTGCTACAAATGCCAGAATGCAATAGACTAGAAATGGGTTGACTTTTATAATGGGGATTTATTAGTTTACAAATTTAGAGTTCTAAGGTCAGGAAAATGTCCAAACTGAGGCATCAACAGGACGATCCCTTCTCTGAAGAAAGGCCACTGGCATCCGGGGTCCCTCTGTCAGGCAGCAAGGCACGTGGCTCCTGGCTGCTGGTCCTTCTCTCCTGGGCTCTGCTACTTTCAGCTCCTGGCTTCAGTGGCTCTCTCAGCTCCTCGGGGGGCTTTCCTCCAAGCTTCTCTGGGTGTTTCTCTCCTTTATACTCCCACAAAGGACTCCAGTAAAGGATTAAGACCCACCTTGAATTGGGCGGGTCACATCTCCATGGAAACAACCTAACGAAAAGGTCCCACCCACCCTCGCAGGAATGAACTAAAAGAACACGGCCTTTCCCAGGCACGTAACAGCTCCAAACCAGCGCAGTCTCCCGGGCTGCTTAAAGCAGATGCTGTGACATGGGTCAGCTTTAAACTTTGGGGGTTTATTCGCTTACAGTTGGAGGCCGAGAAAATTTCCAGATCAAGGTAGTGCTTTCTTCCTGGAGACCAGCTGCTGGAGACCCTGGGCGCCTCTGTCCCACATGCCACGGCACGTGGCGGCTCTCCCTTCTCTGCTGGGTTTTGTTCCTCTCAGCTTCTTACTTCCATGGCTCTCTCTCTCTTTCTCCTTAAAATAGGTTCACACCCACGGGATGATTTTCTAGGGTACATACAGTTCCAAACCACCAAAATTATCTATTGCATGGTGTTATGGATTGAATTGTACTCCCCCAAGATATGCTGAAGAACTATTCCCCATTACCTCAGAATGTGACCTGTGCCAGTTTATACATATTATGTCCCCCAGAAAAAGCCATATTCCTTGATGCAATCTTATGTGGACAGATGTATTAGTGTTGATTAGACTGTAATTCTTAGATAGAGTGTTTCCATGGAGATGTGACACACCCAACTGTGGGTGATAGCTCTGATTGGATAATTTCCATGGAGTTGTGGCCCCACCCATTCAGCATGGGCCTTGATTAGTTTACTAGAGTCCTATATAAGCTCAGACAGAAGGAGTGAGCTTGCTACAGCCAAGAGGGACACTTTAAAGAATATACAGGAGCTGAGAGAGGAGCTGCAAATGAGAGACAGTTTGAAGATGGCCATTGAAAGCAGACTCTTGCTCTGGAGAAGCTAAGAGAGGACAAACACCCCAAGAGCAACTGTGAGTGACATTTTGAAGAGGAGCTGCAGCCTGGAGAGGAACGTCCTGGGAGAAAGCCATTTTGAAACCAGAATTTGGAGCAGACGCCAGCCACGTGCCTTCCCAGCTAACAGAGGTTTTCCGGACACCATTGGCCATCCTCCAGTGAAGGTACCCAATTGTTGATGCGTTACCTTGGACACTTTATGGCCTTAAGACTGTAACTGTGTAACCAAATAAACCCCCTTTATAAAAGCTGATCCATTTCTAGTGTTTTGCAATCTGGCAGCACTGGCAAACTAGAACATGACCTTATTTGGAAATGGGGTCAATACAGATGGAATTAGGCAAGTTAAAATGAGCTCATATTCTGGTGGTGTGGGCCATTAATTCAATATGACTTGTGTCCTTATAAGAAGAGGATATCTGGGCACAGGCGGCTCTAGATAGAGGGGAGAACACCATGTGACTACTGAGGCCAAGAATGAAATGGATTTCTGGCAAACCATCCACCAGAAGCCAGGAGAGAAGCATGGAATAGATCCTTCCCTACAGACTTCAGAGGAAGCACGGCCTAGCCAACACTTGGATTTCACAGTTCTAGGCTCTAGAGCTGTGAGACAATAAATTTCTGTTGTTTTATGCCACTAGCTTTTGGTACTTTGCTACAGCAGCCCTAGGAAACTAAGACACATGATATATCTTTTTCTACCTTTCTACATTCATTTTTACAGCACATGAATTGTAGACAGCATGTGGTCTTGATTTTATATCCAGTGTGACAATCTTGCCTTTCAATTCGAGTGTGAAGTCTATTTACATTTAATGTAAAAATAGATCTAGTTAGGTTTAAGTCTATTGCCTTGCTCTATTTTCCATTGTCTTTTCTGTTTTTTTGTTCTTCTGATGCTCTTTTCCTGCCTTTTTTGGAGGGAGATAATCAAATATTTTTAGTATTTCCCTTCATATCTTCTATTGGTTTCTTGGCTATACATTTTTTAATTAGTTTTTTTGTAGTTTAGAGTCAACAATATGAATACTTAACTTATCAAAATCTGTTTAGAGTTAATATTGAACCACTTCACACCTGACACTTCACAAATGCCACTTCACATTTCCAACTTCACACTTCACATATTTAATTACCTTGCAAGAGGATAATTCCTTCTACCCTCCATGGTCCTTTGGGCTATTGTTGACGTATCTTTTACTTTTATATACATTATAGACCTCATTTATAATGTTATTATTTTATTTTAAAAAGGAAATTGGTTTTTAAGGAAATATTGAAAAGAATTTTGTATTTTACATTTCCCCACTTATTTATTCCTTCTGTTAAATGAAGGAATCATCTGGTATAATTTTCCTCAGCCTGAAAAACATCCTTTAGCATTTCTCATAGTGCAGGTGTGGTGGTAACAAAAATCTCTCAGCTTTCATTTACCTGAAACTGTCTTTCTTTTACTCTTATTTTTAGAAGCTATTTTTGCTGTACATAGAATTTCTGAGTTAACATACTTTTTCCTTTAGCACTTTAAAGATGTCATTTCATTGTCTTCTGGCCTCTGTTGTTTTTTGTGAGGAGGCAGCCATTATTCACATCATTATTCATATCAGTTTTCCCCTGTATGTGATATGTGATTTTTCCTTTCAAAGTTCTCTTTTTAGCTTTTGTTTTCAGCAGATTCACAATAATGTGACTGAGTATAGTTGTTTTTATACTTATCCTGCTTGGGGTTCACTGAGTTTTTTGGATCTATAAGTTGATATTTCTAATTAAATTTCGGAAATTTTTGGTCATTATTTCTTCAAGTATTTTTTCTGCCCTATTCTCACTTTCTTCTTCTGAGACTTTAATTACATGTATATTAGACCATTTTATATTGCTCTGTTCACTTTTTTGTTGTTTTTGTTGGTCTCTTTCTTCAAATTGGATAATTTCTATTGATCCATGTTCAAGTTTACTGACTCTTTTGTCATCTACAATCTGCTGTTAATCCAGTAAATTTTTAATTTTTAATTCTTAATTCAGTTATTTTACCTTTAAAATTTTTGTTTGGTTCTTTTTATATTGCTTATATTTCTATGCTGAAATTCCCTATCTGTTCACTCAGTGAGATGACATTTTCTTTCAATTTTTGAACATATTTATAATAGCTGCTTTAAAAATCAGGTCTGATAAATCTAGACAGTTTTCTATTGACTGCTTTTTTCTTGACCGTGAGTCACCTTTTCCTGCATCTCTGCATTTCGAGGACAGTCTCGTGGTACGCTGGACATTGTGGGTGACGCCGTGGAGAGACTGGATTTTGCTCTCATCTTCTGAAGAGTATCGATTTTTGCTCTGCTAGTTTAATGACTGACTGATCATCTTTAACCTGTTTAGGCCTGGTTTTGCACTTTTACGAGGGTAATCTGTGGAAAATCCAAGGTGCTTCCCAAGGTGCTCTAACTTAGTGCAGCCCAACTTCCGAGCTCTGTCTCCGGGGCATCTTGTCAGGGCTTAGCTTTAGGAGTCAAGAGAGTGGGACGAGAGTTTTCCTAACCCCAGTGCGGGCTCCTGGCTCCCAGGGAAGAGACATTCCAGGCCTCAGCCCTTGGCCCGAGGCTGAACGAGGGGCCGATGAGCTGCCTCCGCTCGGGCTGGGCCTGAACCCCCAAGCCCCAGCACTGCTCCCCTTCCAGTGACGTACGGGGCTCTTTTCCTAACCCTGCGGCAGCCACTCCCTTGGGGAGCCTCTTCCTGCGTCCTGCAGCCCAGTCCTCAGCCACGGACTTGCAATCAACCCACCCGGGCGTCTGGGCACAGCCCCCTCCCCTCCAGCCCTGCCCCGCAGCTTCCAGCCCCTGGAGCAGCCCGTGCACCGCTGGGAAGCAGGGCCGGGCACAGCGTCCGGGGCTCATCTCCCGAGTCCCCGTCCTCCAGTGCGGTCGCAGTTGATTCGTCTGGGGGGGGGGTGGCGGCCGGTTGCTAAATCCTAGGCTCCCAGGATTGCTCGGAGGGTACCGGCGGCGGGGGCTCTTTCCCGGAGGCGAGGGCGAGGCGGGGGACTTGGCCAGGTCCCCGGCGGCGTGGCGTGCAAAGTATGGAGGGCGGCGAGAAAGGAACAGGCGGGACACGGTTCTTTTAGGGTGAAGAAGCCAAGAGAGAGAGAGAGCTTTATTAGGGGAGAGTACAAGCTTATATCGGGCGTTTAGAGGGCGGGGTAGCTGTAGAGGTTAAAGGCTTGGATTGGTCTGAGAGGGCGCGGAGGTTGATTGAAAAGGGGCGAGAGTTGCTCCGGTAACGGTGTCTGGCAACAATGTATGCGCACTGGTGGTGATGGAAGTTGCACTGGCAACGGGGAGTGTCCGGGCAAGATAAGGGGGTGGGGAAAAGGCGGTTCCCTCCGGCAAGTCTCCCCTAACAGTGGTATTTTGGGTGAGGAAATGGGGCCTGCCTCCGGCCTCACTTTCCCAGGCCCGGGGGGCTGCGGAGGGCGCTGTCGCCCGTGCCCACCACCCTCCCCAGGGGCTGATCAGGTCCCCCAGCCCAGGCCCGCCAAGTTGAAGCACGTAATCAGTGTCCCGCACTCCAGGGCCGGAAGTCAGCCTGCGCCTGCAAAGGGCGGCCGCATCTGCCTGGTCAAGCTGTGCGGTTATTAACAGCGCATGCATGTGTGTGCGTGTGTGGGGGGTACCAGGTGCAGCCCCCCAGTCGGGAGCGAGCGTCCAGGATAGAGTGTGCGCACCTAGTCGGCGGAGGGAGAAGACACTGTGTTGCGCGTCTCACAGTCTCCGGCTTGTTCTCTTCTGCTTTGGGAGCCCAGGAGTAGCAGCTCGTCGGGAACCACGAGGAAGCAGGAGCCGGCGGAAGGGCCTGGCAGGACCCGGAAGACAGAGATGCCTCTGAGCTGGGCAGGCTCGTGTCCTGGAGGCAGAGGGAGGGCCGGTCCTCTCTACGGGCTAAGAGGCCGGGGCGGGGGGCAGGTGGAGAGGCTGGGGACCCGGGCACCTGGTTTCCCCTCGGGGGCCTCAGCTCCGGCCCCACAGGGGCACGGGCTCTCGTCTCCCAGCAGCTGCCGGCCGCCTCAAGCCCCCACACGAAGCTTTTGTGCTCCCACTGTCGGCAGAGGCGGCCTGACTGGCAGGGCCTCTCCCAGGCTGCGCCTGATGGGGCACCCCGGTGTCGCTGTGTGCGCTGCACCTTCTTCCTTAAACGCGGGAGATGAAGCCCCTCAGTGCAGGGGCCGGGCGAGGGACCCTCAGGGCTTTTCTTACCAGGGAGGCGACCCCTGTCATGCCTCGGGGACTGAGGGCCTCCAGGAACTGGGCAGCCCCTGTTACCGCCACAGCCCCTGCTCCAGCACCAGGCTCCGGACAAGGCGACTGCCGGGAGGGCAGAGACCCCAGCGTGGGTCGGGGGCTTTCAGGAGATGGGGGGTGGGTGCAGCCGGGGGAGGAGGCCTGGGAGGCACCCAGAGCTCCCTGGCACCCAAGGCAGCCCCTGCGCCCCCCTCCCTGGGCACAGCCCTGAAGGTGTGCATGGACACACTCCCTCCGCGTCTGTCCCCTTCCCAGACTCTGGGTCCCACCATGTTGGGCGAAGAAAAGAATCAACAAGCCAGTGACTGAGCAACTGCAGAGGCTGTGGGCTGGGCGCCGAGTCCAGCTCCGGCACTTCCCGCCTTGGCAAAACCTTAACCTCGTGAAGCCCTGGTGCGTATCTGGACACGAGGGGGCTGCTCTCCCCGTGGGCAGGGTCAGCTCCCTCCCCGGATCCTGGGGTGTCCCGGAGGCTCTGGGGCACGGCTTGGCCTCCGCCGGCCTTGGGGGTGATAATGGGGCTCAGAGTCTGTTGGTTCATGTTCTTCAAAGGGGGCCCCGCGGGAAATGTTCTCTGAAGTGTCCCGTGGGCCCAAAGGACCCCCCTCCCAGATGAGGGTCTTGTTCTAGTTTGCTGATGCTGCCGGAATGCAAAACACCAGAGACGGATCGGCTTTTATAAAAGGGGTTTATTTGGTTACACAGTCACAGTCTTAAGGCCATAAAGTGTCCAAGGTAAGTCATCAACAATCCGGTACCTTCACTGGAGGATGGCCAACGGTGTCCGGAAAACCTCTGTTAGCTGGGAAGGCATGTGGCTCGCGTCTGCTCCAGAGTTCTGGTTTCAAAATGGCTTTCTCCCAGGATGTTCCTCTCTAGGCTGCAGTTCCTCAAAATGTCACGCTCAGTTGCTCTTGGGGTATTTGTCCTCTCTCAGCTTTTCCGGAGCAAGAGTCTGCTTTCAATGGCTGTCATCAAACTGTCTCTCATCTGCAGCTCCTCTCTCAGCTTCTGGGCATTCTTCAAAGTGTCCCTCTGGGCTGTAGCTCCTCTTCAAAATGTCACTCACAGCTGCACTAAGTTCCTTCTGTTTGTCAGCTCATTTATATGGCTCCAGTGATTTAATTTAGACCCACCCTGAATGGGTGGGATAACACCTCCATGGGAATTATCCAATCAGAGTCATCACCCACATTTGGGTGGGGCACATCTCCATGGAAACACTCAAAGAATTACAATCTAATCAACACTGTTACATCTGCCCACACAAGATTACATCAAAGACAATGGCATTTTGGGGGACATAATACATTCAAACTGGCACAGTGCTCATGGCAGAGGAAGCCTGACACTGAGCCCCCAGACCAAGCCGGGCCCCCTAGGCACCCCTGGGCTCGCCCTCCCCTTGGGTTCCTGGGGCAGCCCGGGGCCCCGAAGCCACCCCCTGCAGGGAGCCCTGCAGCTCAGACACCTGAGGGCAGCTCTGGGAGCCAGAAGCACCCACGTGCTGTCCTGTAGAAGACGGGGACTGGGGGGTCATAAGTCTGTCCTTCCCCTCCCTGTTCGGAAGAAACAAAATTCGGCGATGAGACAGCCCTTGGTTTCCTGCCTGAGGTTATGGCCAAAGCGGCCCCGGGCCTGGCCTGTGCTCCCAGGGACCAGGCCCGGCCAGGTGTGTCCAGCCACGGCGGGTGCCAGGGCTCTGTCCCCACCTGTGGCGGCACTCGGGTAGGCAGACACCAAGCCCAGGGATGGCGACATGGCTCAGCCCTTCCCAAAAAGCAGCGCCAAGGAGGTGCGTGTCTGGGTGTGCCCCTGTGCACGCGCCCCGGGCCCCTGTGTGCATCCACACATGTGGGTGTGCACGTGTGTGCACCACGTGTGCCCCCTTGGGTACGGCCGAGTGTAGGCCCACGTTGGTGTGTCTGCGCCTGTGTGTGCGAGTGAAGGGGAGCGGTGACCCGATCGGTTCGGCACCCTGTGCCTTCCGTCCCCACCCACGGACCTCTTGGCCCCTCCGGAAAGACCCCTGCCCACTGGCCCTGACGCCGTCCTCAGCTTCCCCTCGCGGCTCCCTGCTTCTGTGGCACCTGTGTCTGGGAGGCCCCAGAGGCTCCCTGTCTGGATGTCACAGGGACAAACGTCGACCCCACTCGTCCCTGCACGGCTCACGCTGGCGTGTGTGAGGGCACGTGTCATTCATTCATTCATTCACTAGCTCACTCACTCACTCATCTGGCAGAAGGGCCAGGAGCTGGGGAGCAACAAATAAACAGCCCTGCACCCCCACACTGCCCCCCGGCTTCCCAGCCTAGTCTGGGGCAGAGAGAAGCAGCCCAGGGCCTGGGGCCCGAGGGGATCCCCCAGAGGGGCTGATGCCCAGGCCGAACCCAGAGGCCAAGAAGGGGACGGGGACAGGGAGTGTCAGCCTCCATCTCCCGGCCTCGGACGGGCAGGAGTGCATTCGGTGACAGCGAGGGCAACGTGGGGCCACGGGGAGCCTCCAGGGTCAGTGGGGCCGGGTTCCGGGGCCCGGGACAGCGTGACTCGGGGCTGGCAGCTCGGGTGCAGGGCCAGGCTGTGGCCGCCTCGCCTCAGTCCCAACACAGCGGCCGCTCGGAGGGACGTGCCACCTGGGGCGCAGACAGCTTCCCCCACACCCGGGGCCCGAGCTGGGTCAGACGAGGCAGAGGCCCCTCTCTCCCTGCACCCCCCCCGCCCCCTCGGGCCCTGGCTAGGGGACAGCCTTGCCCTCCATCACCATCACCCACCGTGTTTCGGGGGCCAGGGTCCCAGGCGTGGGACGGCACACGGCCCCACCTCCCCAGCACTGAGGCCAAGGTGACCTCAGCCCCCTGCACCAACCCCCACGGCTTTCCCCCCATGGGTGCCCCAGGGCTGGCCCTTCCGTGCCTGCTCAAGGTCCCCTCCAGGCTGGCCCATGGGTCCAGTTTCAGGCAGTTTTTTTCTCCCTTTATTCTGAGAAGCAGGAAAAGCAAACACGCCCTGTTCCCAAGAGCTGCAGGGGAATTTGAGAAGGACGCTCAACGGCTGCTCAGAAAGACCTTTGTCCCCACCCCAAGGTGTCCCAGGCCCTTTCCTTCCTGCTTGTCACACGTGCATAGGCACACGTGCACCCAGTCACAGCCCCAAGCCCCTGCCGGGTGGTGTCCCGAGAGACCCCCATGCACCCCGCCCAGCTCACCTGTCCCCCATGGTCCTCCCAGGTCCCCGGGCCCCCTGTGCCCCATGGCAGCCCTGCTCCCCCTGTTAGCAATTCCCACTTCAGATCTCCAGTTGTCGGTGAGCACCCAAGGGTGGGCATGTGGGTGGGGCCCAGCGGCACTGCCAGGGCAGCCCCAGCCCCTCCGCCTGCAGCTCGGCCATGGCTGCCGCCCGCTGGGCACCTCAAGGGGCTGGCACTTGGCTTGTGGCAAAGGAGAAGAGACAGAGCCAGGCCGGGGCCAGCTCCGCGCCAACCCCACGCAGCCTTGGACACACACTCACCTCTCAGGCCGCAGCCCCTCGGCTGCAGGGAGGGGGTGACACCCCAAACCAATAAGTTAAATGCTGGACGATGGGTGCTTCAGAGGAGAAGGAAGCAGGAGGGGTGAGGGGAGTGGGGGGCGCTGGGGGTGCACCCCTTGAAGGAAGGTGGTTGGGGCGGCCTCCATGACACGGAGGAGAGGGGGTGAGTGGCTGCTGTGCGGGAGGCAGCCAGTGCCAAGGCCCTGGGGCAGAGCAGGCCCGGCTGTTGGAGACAGAGCAGGGTGAGTGTGTGTGCAGGGTGAGCGTGCAGGTGAGCGTGCAGGGTGAGCGTGCAGGGGAGTGTGCAGGGGAGTGTGCAGGTGAGCGTGCAGGGTGAGTGTGCCGGTGAGCGTGCAGGTTAGCGTGCAAGGTGAGTGTGCAGGTGAGCGTGCAAGGTGAGTGTGCAGGTGAGTGCAGGGTGAGCGTGCAGGTGAGCGTGCAGGTGAGTGTGCAGGGTGAGCGTGCAGGGTGAATGTGCAGGTGAGCGTGCAGGTGAGTGTGCAGGGTGAGTGTGCAGGTGAGCGTGCAGGGTGAGTGTGCAGGTGAATGCAGGGTGAGCATGCAGGTGAGCGTGCAGGTGAGCATGCAGGTGAATGTGCAGGTGAATGCAGGGTGAGTGTGTGTGCAGGGTGAGTGTGCAGGGTGAGCGTGCAGGTAAGTGTGCAGGGTGAATGTGCAGGTGAGCGTGCAAGTGAGCGTGCGGGGCGAGCGTGCAGGTGAGTGTGCAGGTGAGTGTGCAGGGTGAGTGTGCAAGTGAGCGTGCCGGGTGAGCGTGGGAGCAGAGGGGTGACCCGCCGATGGTGTGGGCCTGGGCTTTGCTCCTGAGCGGCGGGGCCCGGGAGGGGTGCAGCCAAGGAGGGCCCCGACCCCACCCGCACTTTGAAGGCCCGGCCTGGGCTGCCCCAACGTCGAGTCCAGGATTTCCTGACAGGCTGCACGGTGGGAGGTGAGGAAGGGACCCGAGGTGGGGGGCTTGGTTTCCGAGAGACGGAGCTGGTGACGCCGCAGGCACCCAGATGGGTTCCGAGTGGTCCCCTGGGCCCGGAAGCAGGACTGCGGTCTGAGCCACAGGTGTGGGGGGATCAGCCGGCTGGGGGTGGGGGGGCTCCCTTCTCCAGCCTGTGCCCCCCCCACCCCTCACGCTGTCCTGGCCCTGGGGCAGCGGGCGGTGCCTCAGGAAGGCTGGGGGGTCAGCTGGGTGCGGCACATTGGATTTCCAAAATATTTGCCTCCCCTCAGCTCTCCTGGGGAGCGGTGGAGCTCGGCTCAAGTATGATTAGGTTGGTCGGTTGCTTCTATGTGGGATGGAAAAGTCAGGGAAGGAAAATTCCCGGCCTGAGGGCCACCTCGGGGAATTGAGCGCTCCACGTTGGCCCTCGAGGAAACACTTCTCTCCTGCAGCGGCAGGGCCAAGGTTTCCAAAACCCAACCCCAAAAGCTGCCCCTGAATCAACTGCAAGTTGAATTCCTCCTCTCCCAGGGTCTTCTGTGTTGGTTACGGCTCCGGTGGGTGATAAAGGGTGCCGGAATTGCCAGGTTGGGGGCAGGTGAGCAGATGCGCTGGAGCACGAGGTTTTGCTGAGACCCTTTCCCAGCAGAAGCAGCTTTTCCGCTCCCGTCCGAGCACCTCAGTCTCCCTTGGCCTGCAGAACCTGTAGGGTGGTTTGGGGCTGCGTGTGGCCCAGAAGACATGTTCTTAAACGTAGTCCATTGCCGTGGGTGTGAACCCACTGTAGGTAGGACCTTTTGGTGAGGTGACTTCAGCTAGGGTGTGGCCCACCTCAATCAGGATGGGTCTTAATCCTTTACTGGATCCTTTATAAGACAATGAAATTCAGACAGGGAGAGAGAGAGAAAGCCACAGAGGCAAGAAGCTGAAGGTCAGAGGAACCTGGCAGAGAAGGGAGAGGACGGGAGAGGTGCCAGGTGCACTGCCGGGGGACAGAGGGGCCCAGGACCCCAGTTCATTGGAAGCCGACCCCAGAACATCAGTCTTCAGGAAGAAAGTCTCACTTTGATTTGCCTGTGCCAGTTTGGATGCATTATGTCCCTCAAAACGCCACGTTCTGTGATGTAATCTTGTGGGGGCAAGTGCATTAGTGTTGATTAGTTTGGAATCTTTTGATTTGTTTCCGTGGAGATGTGACTCAGTCAACTGTGAGTGAAACGTTTGATTGGATAATTTCCATGGAGGTGTCACCCCGCCCACTCAGGGTGGGTGTTAATTGGATCACTGGAGCCCTATAAAGGAGCTCACAGACAGAAGGACCTCAGAGCAACTGAGAGTGACATTTTCAAGAGGAGCTGCAGCTAAGAGAGGATAAAACACCCCAAGAGCAACATTTTGAAACGCAACCTGGGAGCAAGCAGACGCCAGCCACGTGCCTTCTTTTCCAACTGCCACTGGCCATCCTCCAGTGAAGGTACCCGATTGCTGAAGTGTTACCTTGGACACTTTATGGCCTGAAGACTGTAACTTTGTAACCAAATAAACCCCCTTTATTAAAGCCAATCTATTTCTGGTGTTTTGCGTAACAGCAGCATTAGCAAACCAGAACATCTCCTCAGTTCAGACTTTCTCCTGGCCTCAAAACTGAGAGTTAATAAACCATCATTGTTCAAGCCGACCCACTACGTGGCATTTGCTTGAGCAGCCTGGGTGAGTGTGCAGGGTGAGTGGCGAGAGGAAAGGGATGAAAACTGAACTCCTAAGCACAAAGAAACCGGGAATTGATGTCTCGGAAAATCCTGAGCCCATCCAGATGGTGTGCTCTGGGAGTAAGGCCGGAAGCAGCTCTAAAAGGGACCTCCTGGAGCTTCTGGAAGGTGAGTCCCACAGAGCAGGGCGCCAGGTGAGGGTTTAACTGAGCATGGAACCAGTCCACCCTTTCCATGGAAGTGATGACCGAATCCTGCCTCCCACAAAAGGCTGTTCAGGTCCCACCCTGGGCTGTGGGTGTGACACATTTGTAAACAGGATTGGAAGACGTCATCAGTTAAGGTGCCTGTGCCAGTGTGAATGTATCATGTCCCCCCAAACGCCATTATCTTTGATGTAATCTTGTGTGGGCAGATGTATCAGTGTTGATTAGATTGTAATTCTTTGAGTGTTTCCATGGAGATGCACCCCACCCAACTGTGGGTGATGACTCTGATTGGATAATTTCCATGGAGGTGTTACCCCACCCATTCAGGGAGCCATATAAATGAGCTGACAAACAGAAGGAACTCAGTGCAGCTGAGAGTGACATTTTGAAGAGGAGCTACAGCCAAGAGGGACACTTTGAAGAAAGCACAGGAGCTGAGAGAGGAGCTGAAGCTTACAGAGACATTTTGGAGATGGCCTTTGAAAGCAGACTTTTGCTCTGGAGAAGCTGAGAGAGGAAAAACACCCCAAGAGCAACTGAGAGTGACATTTTTGAGGAGCTGCAGCCTAGAGAGGAACATCCTGGAAGAAAGCTATTTTGAAACCAGAACTTTGGAGCAGACGCCAGCCACGTGCCTTCCCAGCTAGCAGAGGTTTTTCCGGACGCCATCAACCCATTGTTGATGAGTTACCTTGGACACTTTATGGCCTTAAGACTGTAACTGTGTAACCAGATAAACCCCTTTATGAAAGCCAGTCCGTCTCTGGTGTTATGCATTCCAGCAGCATTAGCCAACTAGAACAGGGCCCAAACCGAAGGCGGGGGGCTTTAAGCCAACAGGCTGAGGTCCTTCTAAGTGAAGGAAACCAGACAGAGAGGAAGCCGTGGGAGCAGCCAGAAGCTGGAAGTAACGGAACCTGGAAGAGAACGGAGAAGACACCAGCACGTGCACTGCCATGTGATGGAAAAGCCCAGGCACCCCCAAGATTGCTGGCCAGCCAGAAGACACTGACCCTGGGGGAAACGAGTCCTCTGGCCTCTGAAACCAGGAGCCAGTGAATTCCTGCTGTTAAGCCAACCCACTGCAATCGTATTTGCTTTATTAGATTGAAAACTAAAACATTATCCAAGGGGGTTTACAGATCCAATGCAATCTGAATCAAAATAACAGTCTTCATTGCAGAAATGAAAAAGTTGATTATCAAATTCTTATGGGAGTGCAAGGCACCCCAAATAGCCAAAAACATCTTGAAACAGAATAAAGTTGGAGGACTCACACTTGTGATTTCAAAACTCACTACAAAGCTACAGTAATCAAAGCAGTGTGGGATTGGTACAAGGACAGACATATAGACCAATGGAACAAAATTGAGAGCTCAGAAATCAACCTACACATCTGCGGCCAATTGACGTTTGACAAGGGTACCAAGTCCATTCGATGGGGAAAGAAAACTCCTTCAACAAATGGTCCTGGGACAGGAGATATTCACATGGAAAAGAATGAAAGTGGACCCCTACTTCACACCATAAACAAAAATTATCTCAAAATGGATTGATAAGCCAAATACAAGAGATGAAACTCTTAGAATATAACAGAGGAACATATCTTCAGGACCTTATTAGACAATGGATTCTTAGAATTTACACAAAAGCACAAGCAACAAAAGAAACAAATTATAAATTGGACCTCAGGAGAATTAAAAATTTTTGTGTATCAAAGGACAGTATCCTTTTTAGGTTCTAAAGAATTGGGGTAGCTGGTGGTGGATACCTGAAACTATCAAACTACAACCCAGAACCCATGAATCTCGAAGACAGTTGTATAAAAATGTAGCTTATGAGGGGTGACAAGGGGATTGGGAAAGCCATAAGGACCACACTCCACTTTGTCTAGTTTATGGATGGATGTGTAGAAAAGTAGGGGAAGGAAACAAACAGACAAAGGTACCCAGTGTTCTTTTTTACTTCAATTGCTCTTTTTCACTCTAATTATTACTCTTGTTATTTTTGTGTGTGTGCTAATGAAGGTGTCAGGGATTGATTTAGGTGATGAATGTACAACTATGTAATGGTACTATAAACAATCGAAAGTATGATTTGTTTTGTATGACTGCGTGGTATGTGAATATATCTCAATAAAATGAAGATTAAAAAAAAATTAACAATAACAACAACAACAACAAAAAAGGACAGTATCAAGAAAGTGTAAAGACAAGACAACCTAAAGGATGAGAGAAAATGTTTGGAAACCATATATCTGATAAAGGTTTAATATCAACTAAAGACAAACAACCCAAGTAAGAAATGGCCCAAGGACTTGAGCAGCCATTTCTCCAAAGAAGACATGCAAATGGTCAAAAAGCACATAAATGATGGAAAAGCCAGAGAACCCCAAAGATTGCCAGCCAGCCTGAAGGAAAAAGCCTGCTAGTCTCTGAAACTGTGAGCCAATAAATGCCTGCTGTTAAGGAAAAAGCCAACAACAAAAAAAACAAAACAAGACATGAAAAGATGCTCAACATCATTAGCCATTAGGGAAATGCAAATCAAGACCACAATGAGATACCCTTTCACACCCACTAGGATGGCAATTATTAAAAAAAAATGGAAAATAAGTGTTGGGCGGGATGCAAGGGAAACAAGCACCCTTGTATATTGTTGGTGGGAACGTAAGATGGTGCAGTTGCAGTGCAAACAGTTTGGCAGTTCCTCAGAAAGTTAAACATAGACTTTTCCATATGTGGTAGGTTGAATTCTATACTCCAGAAAAAAAAATAGCATGTTCTTAATCTTAACTTCACTCCTGTGGTGTGAACCCATAGTAAATAGTGTCTCTCGAAGATGATATTTTTTTAAAATGCAGTTTTCTTGAGATATAGTCACACAGCATACAATCATCCACAGTGTACTATCAATTATTCACAGTACCATCATATAGTTGTGCATTCATCACCATAATCAATTTTTGAACATTTTCCTTACTCCAAAAACAAAAAAATAGATAAAAATAAAAGTAGACCAAACTCCACTTTGTCTAGTTTATGGATGGATGTGTAGAAAAGTAGGGGAAGGAAACAAAAGACAAAGGTACCCAGTGTTCTTTTTACTTCAATTGCTCTTTTTCACTCTATTATTCTTGTTATTTTTGTGTGTGTGCTAATGAAGGTAGTCAGGGATTGATTTAGGGTGATGAATGTACCACTATGTAATGGTACTATAAACAATCGAAAGTATATTTGTTTTGTATGACTGCGTGGTATGTGAATATATCTCAATAAAATGATGATTAAAAAAAAATAAAAAATAAAAGTAAAAAAGAACAGCTAACCAAACCTCCATCCC